>NC_055694.1:639108-714108 GCF_017639745.1 Melanotaenia boesemani | reverse complement strand
AATTGGGCTTGTTACTGATGGTAACATGTATGTTGATTTTGACACGTCTGTAGGAATCTCATGTCTTGGTTTTCTTTAGCTCTGGTAGTGAAGACACGGTTCATTTGTTTTGGGGATTTCAGACAGGAGGCAGAAAGGACGACCTCAAGAAGCGGTCAGTAACCACGACCACGGTGCAATTGACCTGCGCGGCTTTGACGGCTTCGTGTGTTCCTGACGTAGACGTTCCAGGTTTCAGTCTGCAGGACTCATGAGTTCTGGGACACTTCATCACATCACACTGAATCTAATTACAAGTGGAGCTCTGAGGTCACATGACGTTTCCATGTTTAGAACAAAGACGAGTCATGTGACCCATCAGCAGCATGATCCAATGATACGCAGCAGTGCTAGAAACAGAGTTTACATCAGGTTCTACTTCTTCACACAGTGTGGTTCTGTTATTCAGACCAGGTTCTGGGACCGCTGAAATCCCAGATCCGTTGTTTCCTGGTTTCAGTATGCACGGAGCCAGAACCCTAACCCTAACTGGACTAAGTCCCGGTTTGTGGAAGCATATGTTCACTAGGATGCTACAATATGGTCTTCTGGTTCTTTCAGGTTTTATGTTGGACAAGGTCCTGGTCCTGGTCAGGCTAGCCTGTTGTGGGACTGTTTGGTTCACTCTAACCACAGGTGAACCAGTCCAACTCCCCATCAACCACAGACTGGTGATGTTAGCCAGGAGTTTGTGGTTTTATCCTGGTCCCTATGTTGTTAGCCCCCAGTAACCAGTAAACACTGTGGTGACCTCCATCCCAGTTAGTGGTGCAGACTGGTGTTACTGGTAAATCTGGACGTGAGATTCTCCATCTCATGCGTCACGCAGGGTGCGAACCACAGGGGAGCTGGGGGAGCTATAGCTCCCCTTAATGAAACATGAGCTCCCCTAGAAACAGGATTTATGAAATGTTGGGGGAGCTATATAATACTGACAATAAAATGTATGCTGATTGCTTCACAAATTCACTGTAGCCTAAAGTATGACTATGGATGCTATAATTATTGTGACCACTGAAGCGTGGCGGCGCTCCAAGTTAAACTTCCTGTAGATCTACGTTAAATACAAAATAAAAGAAGTAAATGCGTACAAGGTAAGGTAAGACCTGCTTTAACTATTTACAATATGGGAAACTATCATTGCTCATTATATTGTGTATGGCAAGCATCGCTGTGTACGTGTGTGATATGTGGGGAATATTAACTATGTAAGTTGATCTTCGCAAAAAGAGTGTTAAAAATTTTTTTTGCAAGGGACATTTGCACCTGTTATGTATTATTGTTGCATAAGAGTTGTTAACCATTATGTATTGGTACGCTTATGTTCTGTGGGGCAAGCTGTAATATCAGCTGGCATCATGTTCTTACTTGCCGAAAAAAGATAGGAAACGCAAAAAAGCGGCTCCCCCTAAGCCCACGGTATGGTTCGCACTCTGGCGTCACATGTTGGTGTCGTAACATCGTTCGTGTTTTGTTCCTGGTCTGTCAACTGTAGCTGGAATTTACAAAGTTTTTTGAACATGTTGATCTGTGTGATGCCATCATGAAGCTTCAGGGCGGGGCTGAACCGTCTGCTTAGCTTAGCTTAGCTTTGCTTAGCTTAGCTTAACTTAGCTTAAAGAATGGAAGCAGTGGGAAATGGCTGGCATGGGTCCTGCTGCCAGGACTTGAAGGTGGAACTACTTCTTGGCAGTTAGGGTGGATGGATATGCTGTTTTACCTGAACCGAACCAGGCCAAGTTTAATAATCAAGAGCTAGGTGTGATCTGGTTAAACGGTGACAACCCCCCCAACCCTGCCTTCCCTCCGAGCATGCCTTGCTGATATACTGAAGAGCTGGAGGTAAAAATAGTCGCCTCATTCAGAAGCTGAGCAGGAATGATGAACTCCGGTCAGTGTGTGTGTGAGTGTGTTGGTACATGTGTTGTAGGGACCGTGGTCATTGCCATGCTATTTGAGGATGCCAGTAAGGACGGTGTCTCCAGTCATCTAACCAGAATCCTAATAAGACCAGATGGCCACACCTGTGCTGGGACTCTGGTTAGAACCAGGATCAGGATTATGGTGCTGATGATCACTGATGGCTCGCAGAGATGGAGAGAAAATTCTGTGAGTGTGTGTCACCCACTTCCTGTCTCACAAAGCCAGAAATAAATGTCTTCCAGCTGCTCGGGTCTGAGATGAGCTGAGGTCAAAGGTCAGCCTGTGTTTGGATCTTCTTGGGATCGGTGTGGATGTGTTTGTTTAATGATGCAGGACTAGTTCGTCCCCACAGACGGCCGGAGTCTCGGCTGGTCACGCCTCCATCTCAGGTGGTCATGCCTCTGTCTCAGGTGGTCATGCCTCTATCCCGGCTGGTTCTTCCTCCATCTCTGCTGATCACGCTTACGTCTTGGATGGTCACGCCTCCGTCTCGGCTGGTCACGCCTACGTCTTGGCTGGTCACGCCTACGTCTCGGATGGTCACGCCTCCGTCTCAGGTGGTCACGCCTCTATCCTGGCCGGTTCTTCCTCCGTCTCAGGTGGTCACGCCTCTGTCTCAGGTGGTCACGCCTATGTCTCAGCTGGTCACGCCTACGTCTCAGGTGGTCACGCCTACATCTTGAATGGTCACGCCTACGTCTCGGCTGGTCATGCCTCCATCCCTGCTGGTTCCATCTTTGTCTCAGCTGGTCATGCCTCCGTCTCAGCTGGTCACGCCTCCATCTCAGCTGGTCACACCTACGTCTTGGATGGTCACGCCTACGTCTTGGATGGTCACGCCTCCGTCTCAGCTGGTAACGCCTCTGTCTCGGCTGGTCACACGTATTTCTCGGCTGGTCATGCCTCCGTCTCAGCTGGTCACGCCTACATCTTCGCTGGTCACGCCTAAGTCTCAGCTAGTCACGCCTCAGTCTCTGCTGGTCACACCTCCATCCAGGCTGGTTCTGCCTCTGCCTCAGCTGGCTACGCCTACATCTTGGCTGGTCAGGCCTCAGTCTGGGTTGGTCACGCCTCCGTCTCGGTTGGTCACGCCTATGTCTCAGCTGGTCACGCCTCCGTCTCGGTTGGTCACGCCTCCGTCTCGGTTGGTCACGCCTATGTCTCAGCTGGTCACGCCTCCGTCTTGGTTGGTCACGCCTATGTCTCAGCTGGTCACGCCTCCGTCTCGGTTGGTCACATCTCTGTCTCAGCTGGTCACGCCAACGACTCGGCTGGTCACGCCTACGACTCGGCTGGTCATGCCTGTATCTCTTCTGGTTCTGCCACCGTCCTGGCTGGTAGAGTTCTTAGCTTGGCCCCTGGTTTCTATGGCCTCCTGATCCAGTTTTTGAAGTTGTTCTCTGATCCTGTGATGTTTGTGCAGTCCCAGTCTGGCTGATTTTAGTCTCAACTGTTCTGCTTTTTGTGATCTTGTGAGCTGTCCTGTTTCCTTTCCACATTCCGTTTTCTCTTCATTTTTTTCTTGTGTTAAATCAGGGATGCCCAGGATCGGTACTCAAGGTCTACTATTCTGCATCCCTTCTCCAACACACCAGAATCAAATGAATGGCTCGTTACCAGGCCTCTGCAGAACTGAATGACATGCATATGATGGAATTTAGCCATTTGGTTCAGGTGTGTCGGATCAGGTGTGTTGGAGAAGGATGCATCTAAAAGTTGCAGGATAGTAGATCTCGAGGACCGGACCTGGGGACGCCTGTGTTAAATCTGTCTCTCCTCTGTACATTTTCTTTGTTTTGTGGGATTTAATTTATTACAATGCGTTTTTGTGTGAGTGTAACTTGTCCTTTGGGGACCAGCTGCTGGAGTTTTCTGTGCTGCTGTTGCAGGGTTTTCTCATCGTCCTCCAGCTTCCCGGAGGTGTGGTACGGTCACCAGGTCTTTGTTGCTGTCTTCGGTTTTGCTCTCTTTCCTTCATGCTTGTCTTGTTTTGGACTTGCTCTGCTCCTTTGATTATGGTCCATGTTGGATGCTGGCAGTGTGTGTGTGGTACATGTGCTTCTTATTCATGTCCTCCTCCTCCTCGGTGATGACACTGGCCCCTTAGTAAAGTGTATTTAAGATAAACTTAATTTGTTTTGGGGATGGATAAAAAAAGGAAATATTTGTTCCTTGTTTCCTGCTGTGGAACCTGCTCTGGGCTCGCTAAGGCTGTTTGAGATGCTGAGTGATGAATCTGATTAGTTCATGGTTCTGAAGGTTCGGTTTAGGTATTTTATCATGACGTAAAGCTTGCGTGAGATCACGTGACCCTCCTCTGTATCCAGCTTTATCTTTCTCTCTCTCTTTTCCTCTAAATTGGTTGTCAAGGAAACCAGGATCGAAGAGAGAGAGAGAGAGAGAGAGCGCATTATGCCTCCTCCCTCTGTTTCCCTCTGTCGCCGCCTGCCGCACGCGCACCGGGCAGCCCTCGGAACCAAACGGAGCGGATCTTCCGCCTGATCCGTCCTGAAACGGCACCGGTCTGTCTGGTGTTGGTTCGGACAGTCTTGCTTGCCTGACTGGGCCCGAACTGGTCCGGTCCGGCGCCTCAGAGTGCGTGTGCTCGCTGAGCGCTCGCGTGTGCGTATGACCCGGTTTCTCGTGCTGCTGTGGACCGGAGGGGGGGCAGCTCTCCCGCCGAACCGACCGCCTCTTTAATGACCGGATTTGTGTTTTGCTGCGCGATGTACATGGACCGAAGCAGCCTGACCAGGGGTGAGTCCGCACATACATCTGCACCGCGCGCACACGCTCCACAGCCCTGCGGCCGAGCCACTGCTTGGGGCGCGCACACGCACGGAGTGGCGCACAGCCGCAGCGTCCTTTTTCCGTTTTATTTATTTTTTTCTCTGTAGTGGAATTAAAGAAATCATCCAAATGATCCTGCTGATGTGTGCGCGCGCACGCCCAAGACAGGTTGTCGTGCACGCGCGCACACTGACCGACATCTCCGCAGTGAATGTAGGTTAGTGATGCTGCCGCCAGCTGCAGTCATGTGACTTCGCTGCTGATTAATATGCGATAGATCGATCGATCCACTGATCCATAAGGCGGAACCCAATCAGGAGGCACAGTTGCATGTGCGTGTGTGCGCGCGCATTTAATTTTATTGACAGAATCCATCGATGTTGAACATGGCAGCAGATGTTTCTGCAGAAAGACGCGCACGGGCGCGCGCACAGAGATGAGGCTGGAAGATGGAGACTCTGCAGGTGGAGCCGAACCAGCAAATCCTCCATCTTCTGTTTCTGGACCGGTTCAGGGTTCTGTTAGAACTGGGCTCGGTCCAGCAGTGGTCCTCACAGAGATGGACACACAAATGTGTGATTATTGGAAGGTTCTGTTGCAGGAATCAGGTCTGGTCTCTGCAGGACCAGCCGGTTCTGGTCTGGTTCTGGTGTCTGCAGGACCAGCCGGTTCTGGTGTCTGCAGGACCAGCTGGTTCTGGTCTGGTTCAGGTGTTTGCAGGACCAGCTGGTTCTGGTCTGGTTCAGGTGTGTGTGCTGGTTCTTCATGTGAAGGTATTTCTGAGCTCATAGAGACACACAAGGTGCGTGTTCATGCGTGAGGACATCATATGCACCAAAGAGACTGAGCTGTACTACCGACCACCAACCGTGCTGCAGAACTAACTGGACCAGGGAACCCGGGTCCTCACTGTCCTACAGGTTTTAGATGCTTCCCTGTTTCAACACCTGGTTCAAACGAGTCTCTGAGTTGAACCTGATCAGCTGTTGGATCCACTTTAAATCAGGTTTGTTGCAGCAGGAAACATCTAAAACAGGGATACTGAATCCGGTCCTACGAGGGCCACAATCAAGCAGGTTTTCCATGTTTACCTGCTCCAACACACCTGAATCAATAAAATGGATCTAACAGTCAATCAAGTTCTGCACAATGACTCATTCATTTGAGTCAGGTGTGTTGGAGCAGGTAAACATGGAAAACCCACTCGATTGCGGCCCTCGTAGGACTGGATTGAGTATCCCTGATCTAAAACCAGCAGGACTCCAGATCTGCAGACTCAACATCAGACCAGGTTTCTCCACCCCTGAACTAGACTAACCCGGTCCCTGAACAGACCCACCAACCAGTGATCCAGTAAACTTCCGCCATCCCGACAGGTAGGCCGTTAAGTGACACTCATCAGCTGACCCCAGAACTTTCAAACTTCCTCCACTGTGGAGAACATGAACCGCCAGGACCTCCCGGTCAACGAGGACCTGGTGATCAGCGGACATGTTTCTCAGAGGGAAAGTTCTAGGTTTCAGGCTCCGACATGGTCTGGACCAGATGCTTCTAGTCCAGAAATAATCATGCTCTGAGTTTCTTGCAGATTCTCCGAAGTTTAATTCTCCAGCACAAGAAGGAAATTTCCCTCAATCCAAATTCATAAGTGGACCATCTTAAAGATCTAGATGAGTGGGCACCAATCCGGTCCTGGGGATCTACTATCCTCCAGATTTTAGTGGCTCCCAGGTACAGCTTGTCAGCTTCTGCACCAGCCTGTTGACGAGACATTGATTTGAGTCGGGTGTGTTGCAGCAGAGAAACACTGAACCCTGCAGGATGGTGGATCTTGAGGACCAGAGTTGGGACCACTGATCTAGAATGTTGTCAGGTACTGAAGTGTAACCGGTCCTCCTGCCATGTGTCGGTGCAGCTGGAGAAAGCAACCATCTGAAAGTTCATTATCTTTGAACAGGGTTATTTCCCTCCAGGTGGGGACGCCCCATTCCAAACTGACGGTGGGTTTACGGGGGTCAGCGCGTTCCTCAGAAAAACAGCCTCCATCCATCCTAAGTTCTCTTCTTCTCTCCATCGTTTCTTCAGCTGTTGTTTCAGTACAGAAGAGGTCTGATCCTTCCTCTGCATCGTCTCTTCGTGGGGGCAACATGGCCGCTTCGCTGTAGAGAAGAACGCGCTGCCGTATTAAAATTTAACTCTTGAATAAAATCCTAGTAGAAACTTCATTGTTAATGACTGAATATTTTAAACTTTTAAACTTCCAACAGTTTCCAGTTGTGTGCTCAGTCTGATGAAGTGGGTTCCAGTCATCCGGCTTCGGTTTCTGCCTCCTCTCTAAAACAAATTTATCTCCACGCTGTACGTACCATCCTGGTCTCTGCAGGAAGCTGAGACATGTGAGATTAACACAGACGTCAGCCCAGATCAGCTACGAACAAATCAAGTAGGAGGAACTGTGCTGCAGTAGAAAGTACAAGTGAACCTGAGCAGGTTTCCAGGTGTGTAACAGAGGTGTTACACAGGTAAATATCTCAGGAAGCCATCATTTGACGACGACGATGATGATGATGATGTTGATGGACACCTCTATCAATGGTCAGAATCAGGAAGATCCAGGGATAGCCCCACATTCACCTTAGAAACACCATGAAGGTCCAGAAAGAATTGAAGCCCAGGAGAGAGAATCCTTCTCTATAAACCTCCTTCATCTCCATGGAAACCAGCAGGACCTTCATGGTTCATGTCAAACAAAGGCAGAGTCACAGGAGAACACGGTAGCAGAGTTTTAGAGCTGGAATCAAACTTTTCACCACAAACAGCAACAGTAAGACCTGGTTTCTGGTTCTGGCTTTTAGCTCCAGACATTCTGTCCCACCGTGATGAGACAGAAACTCTAGAACCAGCAGAGTCTCTGCTGTGATGTGACTCCTTGTTTGTGTGGAGAAATTAGCTGTAAAGTGGACAGAGCTGCTATCCTGGTTTTCTTACAGTCCAAACCCCAAGCAGTTATATGGAACTATGTTTGGTTTGGATGCCGATGCTGGGTGGTCTTTTAGCTGAGTTTCTCCTGTCATGCTGCTATGCTACATGTTAGCATTGCTGCTTCCTGCTAGTCATGTTGCTATGCTACATGTTAGCATTGCTGCTTCCTGCTAGTCATGTTGCTATGCTACATGTTAGAATTGTTGCTTCCTGGTAGTCATGTTGCTATGCTACATGTTAGAATTGTTGCTTCCTGGTAGTCATGTTGCTATGCTACATGTTAGAATTGTTGCTTCCTGGTAGTCATGTTGCTATGCTACATGTTAGCATTGCTGCTTCCTGCTAGTCATGTTGCTATGCTACATGTTAGCAATGCTGCTTCCTGCTAGTCATGTTGCTATGCTACATGTTAGAATTGTTGCTTCCTGGTAGTCATGTTGCTATGCTACATGTTAGCATTGCTGCTTCCTGCTAGTCATGTTGCTATGCTACATGTTAGAATTGTTGCTTCCTGGTAGTCATGTTGCTATGCTACATGTTAGCATTGCTGCTTCCTGCTAGTCATGTTGCTATGCTACATGTTAGAATTGTTGCTTCCTGGTAGTCATGTTGCTATGCTACATGTTAGCATTGCTGCTTCCTGCTAGTCATGTTGCTATGCTACATGTTAGAATTGTTGCTTCCTGGTAGTC
This sequence comes from Melanotaenia boesemani, assembly GCF_017639745.1. Classification (NCBI taxonomy): domain Eukaryota; kingdom Metazoa; phylum Chordata; class Actinopteri; order Atheriniformes; family Melanotaeniidae; genus Melanotaenia; species Melanotaenia boesemani. The sequence continues at coordinate 705,682 of NC_055694.1, read as the reverse complement.
ATGTTGCTATGCTACATGTTAGAATTGTTGCTTCCTGGTAGTCATGTTGCTATGCTACATGTTAGCATTGCTGCTTCCTGCTAGTCATGTTGCTATGCTACATGTTAGCAATGCTGCTTCCTGCTAGTCATGTTGCTATGCTACATGTTAGAATTGTTGCTTCCTGGTAGTCATGTTGCTATGCTACATGTTAGCATTGCTGCTTCCTGCTAGTCATGTTGCTATGCTACATGTTAGCAATGCTGCTTCCTGCTAGTCATGTTGCTATGCTACATGTTAGAATTGTTGCTTCCTGGTAGTCATGTTGCTATGCTACATGTTAGCATTGCTGCTTCCTGCTAGTCATGTTGCTATGCTACATGTTAGCATTGCTGCTTCCTGCTAGTCATGTTGCTATGCTACATGTTAGCAATGCTGCTTCCTGCTAGTCATGTTGCTATGCTACATGTTAACAATGCTGCTTCCTGGTAGTCATGTTGCTATGCTACATGTTAGCATTGTTGCTTCCTGGTAGTCATGTTGCTATGTTACATGTTAGCATTGCTGCTTCCTGGTAGTCATGTTGCTATGCTACATGTTAGCATTGCTGCTTCCTGCTAGTCATGTTGCTATGCTACATGTTAGCATTGCTGCTTCCTGGTAGTCATGTTGCTATGTTACATGTTAGCATTGCTGCTTCCTGGTAGTCATGTTGCTATGCTACATGTTAGCATTGCTGCTTCCTGCTAGTCATGTTGCTATGCTACATGTTAGCATTGCTGCTTCCTGCTAGTCATGTTGCTATGGTACATGTTAGCAATGCTGCTTCCTGGTAGTCATGTTGCTATGCTACATGTTAGCATTGCTGCTTCCTGCTAGTCATGTTGCTATGCTACATGTTAGCATTGCTGCTTCCTGCTAGTCATGTTGCTATGTTACATGTTAGCAATGCTGCTTCCTGGTAGTCATGTTGCTATGCTACATGTTAGCATTGTTGCTTCCTGGTAGTCATGTTGCTATGCTACATGTTAGCATTGCTGCTTCCTGCTAGTCATGTTGCTATGCTATATGTTAGCATTGCTGCTTCCTGCTAGTCATGTTGCTATGGTACATGTTAGAATTGCTGCTTCCTGCTAGTCATGTTGCTCTGTTACATGTTACGTGTGGGAGCGGAGGCATCTTTTTGGGGCTGACGGGCTTCACCTCAACTCGCGGGGCTGCCGTCTTCTGTCCGCCAATTTGGCATTTGGTGTACAGCACCACTGCACCCAGCCCACTCATCACACCAAACCCACTGCACCTGCTGACCTGTCCGTCACGGATTGATGCCCCCCTGGTCCCAGCTCCTACTTACTCAGTTCCACTTTTAACAGCAAAGCTCGCAATACTGGACTTGGACCTAACATTCCTCCACACAGTTCATCAATTCATGTCATTATCACATTCAGAGAGCAACCACACCTCCACAAACCATATCATACCGTAAACATCAATAATCTCAGGCCTCTCCCAAAATGTCAACCAGTACCTGCCTCTTCAGTTCAAATGTCACCAGTCACACTCAACATGGCACTTTTAAATATACGCTCTCTGTTAAATAAGTCTTTTATTGTCAATGACCTGATTTTAGACAACAAACTAGACTGTTTGTTTTTAACTGAAACATGGTTGGGTGTGGATGCACCTGTTGTTCTAGCTGAGGCCTCCCCGCCAAATTTTTTTTTTTTTTTTTTTTTTCCCAATTTTTATTTTTGTTTTTCAGAGTTGTACACCAGATGTTATAGTCAAAATCAATTTGCTTTTACAAGGGAACAGTGATGAAGTGCAAAATATTCTACTTCTTTTCTTCACTTAAATGTTACTTTCCCTTATGACATTATTATGTAACATTGCAAACAGTAAGTGTTAACATATATTAAAAAAAAAAGGAAAACTTAAATTGGTATAAAATAGTAATAGAAAGTAAAATAAAAATTAAAGACCTGCTGGGGAGAGTTTTCTATAAAAAAGTCAAAGTAAGACAGAATCTTTTTTTTGTTTGTATGAGAACCATTTCTTCCAGTCTTTCTCAAATTTGGTTTCTTTCATTTTCAGTTTGTATGTGAGTCTTTCCATCATTACGATGTCTTCCACAATGTTTATCCACTGTCCATATGTCGGGATATCAGTCTTGAGCCATTTCTTTGTAATGGTCTTCTTGGCGGTCATGTCTCGGTCATCCACTTGCACAGTTTTATCCAGGTATCCAAGGTACAATACAAAACAGGAGCAGGGTATTACATACATGAGTATTTCGCAGAGAGCTGAGTGAACATCAGCCCAAAATGGCTGGATTTTTTCACAGCTCCAGAAAATATGAGACTGGTTTGAATCTATGTCACCACATAATCTCCAACATGGTTGATTGGTTTTAGTCTGATGACTTTTGATTTGAGGTGTAATGAAAAACCTAATTTGATTCTTCCAAGCAAACTCTCTCCACTTTTGTGATTGTGTCGTAGTTTGATGAGTTTTCCACATGCAATACCACGTTTCTTGCAGGATTTCCTCACCCAGCTCCCTTTCCCACCTTATCTTGATATATGTAGTTGACAATTCTTTTGATTCCATTAGGCATTTATATAGGATTGACACTACTCTTGGGATAGGTTTATTGTATGCCGACACCATTATCCTTAGCAAAGGGTGTGTTTTATCTTCACTTGTTTTTATACATTTCTTATAGTAGTCTCGTATTTGTAAATATCTGAACAAATCTTGGTTTATCAGGTTATACTTATCTTTAAGTTCCTGAAAGCTTATCATTTCTCCTCCTTTTACAATTTTACATAAAGCTGTTATGCCTTTTGCCGCCCATATTTTAAATTGGGGATCATGTTGTCCTGGTTTAAATTTGACATCATGTGCAATCCATTTAAGCAATCCAAGTTCTTGTCCAATTTTCAATTTTTTCAGAATAGTGTACCACTTTTCTAAAGTAAATAAGGTAATTGGGTTTAATTTTGATTTTTTTCTCACACAGACTGTTATGTCTTTTTCCCCAATATTTGTTTGAACTGGGAAATTTGGTGCCAAAACTTCAATATCTTTCCATCTGCTCACATAGCCAGTATCACACCAGTAAATTAGGCGATGTACTTGGGCCGCATTATAGTACTCCTTTAAGTTTGGTAAACCCATTCCTCCTTTTGTTTTTGGTAATTGTAAAGTAGCATAGCGTATTCTTGGGCGTCCCCCCCCCCCATATAAACCTTGAGATGAGTTTATCCCATTTACAAAACTGTGCTTGAGGGATATTTGTTGGAATCTCTAAGAATATATACAGTAAACGGGGAAGTATATTCATTTTTATGACATGTATTCTATCACTAAGTCCTAATGGGTATGTGGACCATAGACCAATATCTTTCCTTATGTTGGTGTCAATTTGTTCATAGTTTTTCGCATATAATTTGGTTAGGTTTTTTGTTATATTTACCCCCAGATATTTGAGAGAGGTCGCTTCCCAATTTATTTTCCATTTCTTAAGATCTTGATTTGGAGTGCAATTAAAAATAAGAGTTTGGGTTTTATTAGTGTTTATTTTATATCCAGAATATAGACCAAATTGATCAAAAATCTTCATTAGATGCTCAAAATTTCTTTTTGGATTGGTTAAGTATATCATTATGTCATCTGCAAAAAGGCTTATGACATGCTTCTGTTCATTTATATCCACTCCTGATATTGCCGGATCCTGTCTAACCATTTGAGCTAAAGGCTCAATGTAGAGGGCAAAAAGTAGAGGACTGAGACAACAACCCTGTCTAGTCCCCCTCTCCAATATAGGTCTATCTGTGAGGGATCCATTAACTTTAATACTTTAAAGAGATTTGATACACTGAATTGATTCCTCATTGAATCCAAATTTTTCCAAAGTTAAATACAGAAATTCCCAATTAACCCTGTCAAAAGCCTTTTCGGCATCCAAACTGATTAAAGCTGCGGGTAATTTATTTTGATCAATTTTTTGAATAATATGCAATGTTCTTCTTATATTATCATGTGTTTGTCTACCCTTAATAAAGCCAGTTTGATCCTCATCTATCAGGTCTGATATACAAGTTTGGAGTCTGTTTGAAATAATCGATGTGTAGATCTTATAGTCAATATTTAGAATAGAAATCGGTCTGTAATTTTGGCAAAATTCTTTATCTTTAAATGGTTTAGGGAGCACTGTAATGATTGCTTCCTTCCAGGAGGGGGGGGTAAGTTTATTTTCTAGAATCCAATTGAATGTAGTATAAAGTATTGGCGTGAGTTCTTCTTCAAATTTCTTGTACCACTCTGCTGGGAAGCCATCGCCTCCTGGGGATTTGTTTGATTTCAAGTTTTTAATTGTTTTCCTGATTTCTTCTGGGGTAATTCTTGCAGTTATACACTTATTTTGTTTGGTTCCTATAGAGGGCATGTCTAAGGGTTCAAGAAGGTTTTTCATTTCTTTCGGGTCTGGAGTATCTGATTGGGTATACAGACCCTTATAATAATCTCTAAAGACGTTTTCTATCTCGTCTGGGTCGTATTTTATTTGATTTGTTATAGGGTCACGTATTTTATGAACAGTAAGTTCTACTTGTCTTTTTCTTAGTTGTCTAGCAAGCAATCTTGTGGCTTTGGGGCCAGATTCATAGTAATTTTGTTTTAGGAATCTAGCTTTGGTTTCTGTCTCGTTTTGGAGTAAATCGTTTATCTTCTTTTTTGTTTGATTTAGTTGTTGTCGAGTGGCTTCATCCGGTTTTTCTTTATTTCTTTGTTCAAGTTTTCTTAATTCTGATATATGCAGCTGGTATTGCTTTATTCGTTCTTTTTTTTTGTTTACTTCCAATTGAAATTAGTTTACCTCGTATTACTGCTTTTAATGCATCCCAGACTATTGCCGGGTTTGTGTCTTCGTTATTATTGTCCTCTAGATAATTTTTAATATCTGTCTTAATTTGTTTGACTACTGTCTCATTATTCAAGATGCCAGCATTTAACCTCCATGTTGTTTTTCTTTGTCTGCATTTCAATTCCAGCTTCAGGTAAATGACATTATGGTCTGACAGATCCGCCACTCCCATGTGACATTCTTTTACCAGATTTATGTATTCTCTTTGCAAATAGAAATAGTCAATTCTTGAATAAACGTGATGTGTTTCTGAATAGTGACTAAAATCTCTCTGAAGAGGGTGCAAGTCTCTCCACACGTCAATATATCCTATTTCGGTCCACATGTCTCTTACAAATTTGGAAATGGATTTTTTGTTTCTTTTTAGACTTGTCGTGTCCAAATTATAATTCATTACTACGTTCAGATCACCTCCACAGATACTTATACCCTCGGCCTCCATTGCAACTGTGTCGAGCAATTTTTTGAAGAATTCCTTTTTACTTTCAGGTGGTGCATAAATATTGACCAGCGTTACTGTCGTCTGACCTAGGTCTCCTATTACTATTATAAACCGGCCCTCTTTATCTTTTATTTCCCTTTTAAATACAGAATTTACTGAATTTGCTACCAATATTGCAACTCCCCTCTTTCGTGAATTAGAGTGTGTACTATAGAAAGTGTTTCTAAACCCAAATCTTTTCAGTTTTTCATGTTCTGAATTAGACAAATGTGTCTCCTGAAGAAAATTAATTTGCATGTTTTCTTTTTTAAGTTTAGCTATTATTTTGGTCCTTTTGACTGGGTTTCCCATACCATTTACATTTAAAGACAAGAAACCATAATTCTTTGTCTCAAAAACCATGAAATGTCATTGAGCAACTCAGCCATGCTCTGTCTATCTTCGAATACAAAACTTTAAGCAAAAGCTCCCAGCAAGCCTTAACTAACAACAAAAGAGAACATTTTTGAACAATGAACAAGAACAGTGGCTCCAATGAAAAAGAGTCAGCATGATTTTTGTCATACCGGCCTCCCTTTCGTGTTGAGGGGGAAGTTCTTCCAGAAAGAAAGGGCCCCCACCTAGTGATGGGATTTAACCAGCTCAGGGTCAACATGCCCATCCTAGTCCACTCAGACTACGTCCCCTCTTAGCCAACGATGCTTTAGTCTGTGGTCTTTCAAAAACAAAAGGCACGCTCAGTTGCGTCGGAGATTTTGAGAATTCCGCACATTATGAAGAGAAACGTATCATACTCATCCTGAATTGTCGCATGTGCGTTGAAATTCCTGCAGCTGAGCCGGTGCGCGTTTTGCAGCCATCTCCGGTCTCTCCATCCGGCTGGGCGTCCACGAGGTGATCCCGATTGAGATCAGGTTGTCCACGGAGGCGGTGTCCTCGGTAGGAGCTACTGGGTCCTCAACATCGTATCCCCGCTGCCTCAGGTCTCGGGTTGCGTCGCCTGCGTCTCCATAGGTCTTCACTCCGCCCGGCCAGTGGATGCGCATCTTGTTGTATGGAGTTTGGAAGCGCACACCTTCTTTCTTGAGCAGCCTCTTCACGTTGACGAAGGCTTTTCGTTGTCGCAGCGTCTTTTCCGAGTAGTCATGGTCGAAAAAGACCCTTTTCTCTCGAAATAAAACGATTTTCTTCTCCCATGCCTTCTTAATTATAAGCTCTTTCACTGTGAACTGCTGGAAGCATATCACGATAGACCGTGGTGGCTGACCTGGTTTGGGCTTCGGAGCAAGAGCTCGGTGGGCTCGTTGAATCTGGAGGTCTTCAGTTACTGAAAGCTCCTCTTTCAGCCACTTCTCCATAAAGTCCGCCGTCGACACGCCTGTCGTCTCAGCGCCCTCCTCCACACCATATATTCGCAGGTTGTTCCGTCTCGACCACGACTCTAAGTCTTCCAGCTTGTCTGTTACACGTTTCTGCTCTTTAGCCATTTTCTGTATCACCATGTTAGCCGCGTGGCACCACTTCTCCACCTCTTCCGTGCGGGCTGTTGCTGCATTTATCTTATCGCCCTGTTCGCCCATCTCAGTTGTTACTTTTGCAAGTTTCTGGTACATGTCCTCTTTAAATTCAGAGAGTTCGTTTTTCATCTCCGATGTAATTTCGTCTTTAAATATTTTAAAATCAGTTTTCATCTCTGTCTGTAAGGACTGTATTTGTTTGCTTATGGCGTCCAGGCTATGTTGGAAGTTAGCCACGATAGCTTCAGGTGCTAGCATGTTCTCCGTCACAACTTCTTTACCCTTCTTGCTTTGAGTATCCAGATTTTTCTTCTTTCTTGACAACCCCCTGCGCATATTCTAGCAGATGAAGCGTTTTAACAAGTCATTCCTCAGGTTTTTGGCAGGGGTAAGTATTCGTAAATAGTTGGCACGAGGGAGCGAGTGCGTTATACGTCCATTCTCCTCACCGTCGTAACCGGAAGCCCCCCCCGCCAAATTTTAACTATTCTTTTTCTATAAGAACTGGTAGGAAAGGTGGTGGCACAGCATCTTTAACCAATAACACTCTCACCACCAAACAGATTTTATTCGCTAATTTTACCACTTTTGAATATCACGCCATTGTTTTTAGCAGCCCTCCAGTTTTATGTGTCACCGTTTATAGACCACCACAAAAATGTGCTGCTTTTATTAATGAGTTTTCAGAATTTTTATCAATCATACACACAACGTACAACATGATAATTTTAACTGGTGATTTTAACCTGCACATAAATAATCCTTTAGACTCTGTTTCAAAAGAATTTTTAAACATTCTTAACTATATGGATTTTACGCAACATGTCACACAGCCGACTCACAACAGAGGACACACACTGGACTTGGTCATTACCTATGACCTTTCTGCCAGTGTGTCCTCTGTTGTTGACTTGGCTGTCTCTGACCACTGCTGTGTGTTTTTTAACATCACCGGTTTTATTCAGCGGGAGACCTCGGTGCGAACTGTGAGGAAGCGCTATCTAACCTCTGAAGTGGCTGCAAATTTTATCAAGGTTTTAGATAAATGTCCTCCTGTGATTTTACCTGCACCCTTTGATTTTATTGTTGAACACTTTAACAGTAAACTGAAGACAAGCCTCGACTCTGTTGCTCCACTCACTACAAAAAAGATTTACCCAAAGCTTATATCTCCCTGGAGGAATGAGGAGGTTAAAAAACTCAAAAGAAATTGCAGGGCGGCAGAAAGGAGATGGAGGAAAAATAAAATGACAATAAATTATCAGATATTTTGTGAGCAACTTAAAATTTACAGGAACTCTAAGGAACTCAAGAAACATGTACTTCGCAAAAATAATCAGTAACAATAAAAATAAACCCAAGGTTCTTTTTTCCACCATCGATCACCTATGTAACCCTGATTTTAACAGCTCCCAGCGAACCCCCACGGACTCTCTCTGTGAGCAGTTTGCAGACCACTTCAGAGGTAAAATCAGTGCCATCAGATGTGGTATTTTATGCAACCAGAACACAAACACATCTGAGTGCTTCTTTTACCTGAGGAGACACTGGACAGTTTTTTCCTGGTTAATGCTGAGACCTTTGATAAAGTTTTCTCCACAGTAAAACCCACCACATGTCTTTTAGACCCAGTTCCCACTTCACTTTTTAAATCATTTTATGGATTTTTTAAAGACGAGCTTTTATGCATGATAAATTGCTCTCTTCAGATGGGCTTTTCCCTGCGGCCTTTAAAACGGCGGTGGTGAGGCCCCTTCTGAAGAAGAGCAATTTGGATTGTAATGATTTTAATAACTATAGACCTGTATCCAACTTACCATTTTTAAGTAAAATTTTAGAAAAACTGGTTTTTATTCAGCTTAATGATTTTTTAAATAGTAGAAATATCCTTGAGATATATCAGTCTGGATTTAGGGTGAACCACAGCACAGAGACTGCTCTCCTGAAGGTTTTAAATGATTTTAGGATTAACTGTGACTCACAGAACCTCTCAGTCTTGGTGCTACTGGATCTTAGCGCAGCATTTGACACAGTAGACCACACTATTCTTTTAAACAGACTGAAACACCCGGTGGGCCTCTCTGGTGCTGTTCACAACTGGTTCACTTCCTATCTCACAGACAGAACTTACATGGTAAGTTTGGATACATGCTCCTCTAAGATCCATAAAATGACATGTGGTGTGCCTCAAGGGTCAGTTTTAGGCCCTGTTCTTTTTAATTTGTATATGCTCCCTCTTGGCAGCATCATCAGGAGGCATGGAGTAAACTTCCACAGTTATGCTGATGATACTCAGCTGTACATCTCCATGTCTCCTGATGACACGAGACCAATGGACGCCCTTTTCAACTGTATTTTAGATATCAAATCCTGGATGGCAGAAAACTTTTTACAGCTTAACCAGGACAAGACTGAAGTTTTAGTCATTGGTCCTGAGGCTCAGAGAGACAAACTCTTAGCTAAATTACAGGCATCCGCATTAAACCCATCATCACAAGTAAAAAACCTGGGCGTTATTTTTGACTCTGAGCTTGGTTTTATTCCACATATTAAACATGTTACTAAAATAGGATTTTATCACCTAAAAACATAGCCAGAGTCCGTCCCATTCTCTCTCGGGCCAACACGGAGATGCTGATGCATGCTTTTATCACCAGTCGTATTGACTACTGTAATGCCCTGCTCTCTGGTCTTCCCAAAAAGAGTATTGCACCTCTACAACTCCTACAGAACTCAGCTGCTCGTGTGCTGACGAAGACCAGAGGGCGGGCCCACATTACACCGGTTTTAGAATCACTGCATTGGCTCCCCGTGTGTTTCAGGATCAATTTTAAGGTTCTCTTATTGGTTTTTAAATGTCTTAATGGTCTTGGGCCTTCTTATCTTTCAGATTTGCTTTTACCTTATGAACCCTCGCGGCCCCTGAGGTCTTCCGGTACTGGCCTCCTGACTGTACTCAGGGCTGCAGAGAATGTTAATGTTTTTAAGAGCAGGCTCAAGTTGTTAGCATTGCTGCTTCCTGGTAGCCATGTTGCTATGCTACATGTTAGCATTGCTGCTTCCTGGTGTCTGCAGACATCTGCTGGATTCTAGGGTCTTACACCTCCTGTACAGGGGTCTCTGTGATGAAGAGGTTAACTCCTTATTTTTAATCAGCTGTCAGTAGCATGATTCATCCAATCAGCTGTAGTGATGAGACCTTAAATGTACCCCTCCCCCATACAGGCCCATCCTCCTCCTCCAGTCCCAGCTTGCTGACTAGGAATGTCTCTCTGGAGCCGTCCTGCTCGCCATGCGGCCATCAGGGGGCACCAGATGCTGACACTCCTCAGCAGCTGAGTTCTGACTCAGGGCCCAGCTCCTCCTTCGTGGGTCCCATCTTCCCAGAGGAAGAAGCAGAGCTAGCAGAGCATAGTGGCCCCATAAATGAGCTGTTGGTGAACGACACTGGCCCGCCAGACCTGCTGGTTGCCACAGCGACACCACCAAGCAAGAGCAGGACCCCACTGCTGGGGCCCAAACCTCAGGGTGAAAACTCCATCTTTATGTTTCTGTTCAATTTTTCTTGAGCCATTACAAATTTAACCTGTGACTCCACCCCCACAGTGCCCCCCAAACCCCCTCACCTCCAGCAGCAGGCAGGAGTGTTGAGGCCACGCCCTCGAGTTCCAGAAAAGCCCCTCCCACCTCCACCACCCTGCAGGCCCCTTCCATCTGACCCCCGGATGAGCCGGACCCCGCCCATCCATGCAGATGGCACCGCCTCCCCCACCTGCGTCCTGTCACTCATAGAAAAGTTTGAGCGGTGAGTTCTGATTGCATGAAGGACAAATGATGTCACAGCTTCATTTGTTTGTTGATTTTGTTTTTGTTTACAGGGAACAAATCATTGTGGTTCCTGACATCACTGGGGGAGCTCTATGTCCACGCCCACTGGAATCCCCTGCCTCTCTTTCTTCCTCCCAACCTTCATCACCACCATTATCATCATCACCTGCCCCTCCCCCACCCGAGGAGAAGCCACTGTGTGAGGTCATAAGTCCTGATGACATCACAGAAGAGGGGGAGGGAAAAGAGGGCAAGCTGCATGATGATGATGATGATGATGATGAAGAGCTAGCAGTGGCTTGCCGTGATACCGCCCATCAGAAGCGTTTGTCCATGGAGTCAGGTTACAGTGCCTCAGAGAAACACCTAGAGGATGACATGGTTGCCATGGAAATGAAGGATCAACAACAGGATCCCCCCCTGCTGCTGGACCAATCAGAGCTTTCCTCTGAGCGTTTGTCCCTCCCCTCCTCCCAGACGGATGGGAAACTGGCCAATCGGGACAGCGGCATCGACAGCATCAGCTCACCATCGCACAGCGAGGAGCTCTGCTTCGCCAGTGCAGAGGACGGAGGCGTGGCTTATCCCTGCAGTCCCGCCCTCCTGCCCCGCCTCTCTAGCTCATCCTCCTATGCTGGGGAGGGAGAGGAAGGGGAGACTAGGGCAATAGCGAGGAGGAGGAGGGAGTTTTCTGAGGAGGGAGACAGCGACCTGGAGGAGGAGGCGGAGCTAACTCTGGTGCTGCCCGCCTCCAAAGCCAACAGACAAGACTCCGCTGAGGTGAGACCAGAACCAGATTCACTGACCGCTCCCAACTGGGGTCCGGTCTTGCTACTGAGAGTGGGAGTTTCTCAGACCTGTCTGAAACAGCTTAGAGCTGGCTAGTGTTAGCTAACACTAGGTAGCATCACCTAACACCAGCTAGCGCCAGCTAATATCGGCTAACTTTCATCTTCATTTTTTTTATTTTAACCTTCTCCATAAAATTTGCTAAAAGCCACCAGCTAGCTGAACACCTTCTTCTGCTGACTGGAGTTTGTTAAACAGCTGACACATTGCCACCACCAGGTGGTGGGAAGCTGTACTCCAGCTTATCTTCTCCTGGATAAAAGGAATGTCTGTCTTCAGATGATAACTTGTCTTGTCACGTGGTCCTCAGGAGCAAAACTGCTAGTTTTTTATGGCTCTTCAGTTGGGGCTGGAGGCCTAGACATGGGGGACAATGCCATGGTTAAAGATCACTGATTCAAAGCTCCGTTTCCACCAGCAGGTGCAGCTCAAGATGGTTTGGTTCTGTAAGCTCCGATCTCTGTAGCGTTTCCACAGCAACCGTACTCTTACCTGGTTAGCAGGGTACCAGTTGGATAGATGTGTCATAGACATCTATATGTAGACGCCACATGGACCGCCTCATCTCACCGCTGCGGCACATAAAAGCGGCCGCCATCTTGGTCCTGGCAGAAAGCTTGTTACATGAACACAGTGAACAGTTGTTTAGTTTAAACTAGATTAAATATTTTACCTTTGTCAAAGTTTCAGCTGATTGGATTTTAATATTTGATTTATGGTGAAAAAATTGATGATCAATAGATTGTTTATTGGAACTGAAAGAAGGTAAATCTATAATGGGTGGGGAAATTGATTGTCAAAGGGAAAAGTAAAACCAGGTGTTTGTCAAGATCAGATGTGGTTGATTTTTCCTGTTTAACACAACATATCAATTTTATTAAAATATATATATATACAATAGATTAATATCCTCTGGTTAAAACCTAATTAGGTGTACATGAATGTCTCTATAAGTAGATTTATTCTATCATTATATAGTTAAAGGCACAGAATGTAGATTTTACACGGGATTCTGAAAACTCAAACTATGAAAACTAAAAATTGATAACTTGCCAGTCCCAATATGGTGGTGCAGTTAATGTACAAAGTGGGGACCAATGCGGCGCATTACTGCGGCCTTACTTAATTTTTAGTGAAGAAGAAGAATGATAAACGTCCAGCAAGTTGTCTTCTTTCCTCTTGTCACGTGGTTTTAAACAACATAGGAAGTCATGATTCTTTCCACCAATCAGTGGATTGCAATGTGTTGCAATCCACCCTTTACTGTTGGATAACTAAGTTGTCCCAAAACGTCCCGTCCTGAACCGACTCGTCCCGTCTTAATCAAGTCATCTCGTTCCATCTTCTCTGATTTTTGGAAGACGGGAGGACTAGCTCACATTGGACATCTCCGACCAGTCCCTGTTTCCTGTCTCTGTTTCATATCTTCTGTCTCATATTTCCTGTCTATTTCCAGCTGTCTGTCCATCAGAGAGTCTTCAACATAGCCAACGAGCTGCTCCACACTGAAATCGCCTATGTCTCCAAGCTCCACCTGCTGGATCAGGTGAGTCTGTCAGCCAATAGGAGGAGAGGAAGAGAAGAGCCTGTATGGAGTCTGTTTTAGTTTTCACCGTTTCCGTGGAAACGGGGCAGGGTTTTCCACTAACAGTGTATTGTCCGGCAGGTTTTCTGTGGCAGACTCCTTGAGGAGGCTCGGTCCCGCTCCTCCTTCCCCTGCGACGTGGTCCAGGGGATCTTCTCCAACATCTGCTCCATCTACTGCTTCCACCAGCAGTTCCTGCTGCCTGCTCTGCAGAAACGCATGGAGGAGTGGTGAGACTCTGCCCCCTCTCTTCTTCACCTCATCCTCCTCATCCTCAGGAGCCATGCTGACGTCCTGGCTCTGTTCCGCTCTTAGGGACTCGAACCCACGGATTGGGGACATCCTACAGAAGCTGGCTCCCTTCCTGAAGATGTATGGCGAGTATGTGAAGAACTTTGACCAGGCCATGGAGTTGGTAAATGTCTGGATGGAGAGATCAGCCCAGTTCAAGGCCATCATCCAGGAGATCCAGGTACCAAGCAGGTCCAGTTCTGTGGGCGGGTCCAGACCCAGTCATGTGATGCTGGTGTCACACGTGAATGTAAAACATGAAAAACATGAAAAATTCGTGCAAATGTGTGTTCAAATACACATGCTAATGTCTGAATTACAGAAACATAAATAGTTTACACAATCATTTTCTGTAGTTTGTTCTACCATTTCCATCGTGCAGGAAGCCTCACGGCGTCCTGCATACACGGTGCGTTTATGTGCTGGTGGAAAGATGGGATATCTGGATTTTATTCTCCAATTATTTTAAATATAGATAGATTTTTCTAAAATCTTGTGTTTATTCAAAAACGCATGCAGTTGATTAAAAACAGCTTTTTCTGTCATTTTACTGAAAAAAGGTAAGCTGGATACAGGTCAGTAGTTATCAAGAATGTTTGGATCTAAATTCCTCTTCTTTAGAAGGTCTCACCACCGCTGTTTTAAAGGCAGCAGGGAAGACGCCCGTCTGGAGAAAGTAATTTACTATGTTTAAAAGCTCAGGCTCAAAGAAACCATAACATGTTTTTAAATGTGATGTGGGAATTGGGTCTAAAAGGCAGGTTGTTGGATTTATTTGGGAGTAAACTCAACCAAGCATCATTGCATCAACCAGGACAAAACTCTCCAGTGTTTCCTCAGGTAAAAACAAAGCTTCAGGTCTGTTAAAATCAACATGTCATTGAGATACAAGACTGGATCTAATAGTACTGATCTTACTTGTGAAGTGGTCTGCAAAGTCTTCGCATGCAGTGTCTGATGTGGACACGGAGGACTTGTTAAAATCTGTGTTTGTTAAAAGATCAATGGTTTTAAAAAGGAATTTTTTGTTGTTTTAGTTATCTGTAATGCGGTTTGAATAGTAGAGTTTTCTTGCCTGTTTTACTAAATCATTGTAGATTTTGAGTTGTTCTTTTAAAATTTCATAATGGACTGTTAATTTAGTTTTTCTCCATTTTCTCCCTGCTTTCCTGCAGCTTCTTTTTAACTCATTCATTTGCTCACTTCTCCACTGTGTTTTTGATTTAACTCCTAATGTTTTTGTTTTAAGTGGAGCTGCTGAGTCTTTTTAGATTTTAGGTTGTTAAAATGATCAACAATAAAATCACACGATGCAGGTAAAATCTGAGCAGGAGTTTGGTTTAAAATGTCAGTAAAATTTGTTCTCACCGAGGTCTCCCTTTGGCTAAAACTGGTGATGTTAAAAAACACACAGTAGTGGTCTGACACAGACAGGTCAACAACAGAGGACACACCAGCGGACAGGCCATAAGTTATGACCAAGTCCAGGGCGTGTTCTCTGTTGTTAGTAGGGTGTGTGACATGCAACCCATACTATGATAGTATAGTATAGTATAGTATAGTAGTGTACAGTAGTGATCCCTATGCTACTACAATCTAAAAAAAACAAAACAAAACTGGACCCTGAGTTTAGACTTGATACCCAAATTAAGGCAGCTGTGAAGTCAAGTTTCTTGAGGCAGTTAGCCAAAATAAAATATTTCCCAGCAGCAGTTTGTTATGGTCCACGCCTCTCTTACCCCTCCCTCCCTGGATCACTGCTATTGTGTCCTGATTCCACCATGAATGTGTTAACATCTGCACATCTCGTTTGGGTCCTACTGTTGCATACCTGCTCTGCATACCTGACTAGAGACCTGTGTCATTCTTTAAGGCATACACATAAACAATGACACCACAAATGCAATGCTTTGTATTTTGGGGCCAATGCATCCTTTAAAAATTGCCTCCAGATGGTGCAGAATACAGCGGCTGACACACGAAAATACTATAACATGACCCCTATTTTAGCATCCCTCCACTGGCTCCACATACATTTAAAAAAATTATTTGTCCTGCCATGGTTGTATTTAAATTGCTTTTCAAATTAAATTGGATTTGACTGGAAGAATATCTGCTGAAAACCCAGATGTCCCATCTTTCCACCAGCACATAAACGCACCGTGTTTGCAGGACGCCGTGAGGCTCCTGAAGCATCTCCTCAGATGCTCATACACTGTTCGGTGTGTAAATGCACACATTTTCAGGAACACTAAGTTAGAATCACGTGTGTGGGTCACGTATGATGATGCTGAGTCTCTAATGGTGGACGTTTATGTGCAGAGGGAGGAACGCTGTGGGAACCTGACCCTGCAGCACCACATGCTGGAGCCGGTTCAGAGGATTCCCCGCTACGAACTGCTGCTCAAAGACTACCTGCACCGCCTGCCGGAGGACGCGCCGGACTTCAGAGACGCCCAGAGTAAGATAAGCATGACAGGAAGTCTTCAGCCTGGATGCTGACCATGGGACCGTCAGTGACTCTCTGAGTTCTAGTAGGGGGCGCTGTTGCTTGAAACACTTCCTCAAACGTCCCGGTCTCTGTCTCTCTGCAGAGTCTCTGGAGCTGATTGCCACGGCAGCCGAACACTCCAACGCCGCCATCAGGAAGATGGTAAGATGTTACCATGGAAACAAGTTCAATTCTGAGCTGATAGTCAGATTAGTTATCAGTCAGACTAGTTTCAAGTTTCAAATAGTTTATTTATCATGAGCCAGATGGCAGTGAAATGCAGTCGTACATGTATCTGAGGCAGTGCACACCCATTTACCACTAGTGAACACCAAAACAACTCGGTAATAAACTAAAATATATAATAAATATAAATATAAACCACAGTGCTGTGCTGCTATATGGACTGCCACTATGTAAATACGGAATATTTCCAGTGTGGATGGAGCAGATATGAAGCTTGTTAAAGGGAGGAAATGACGGTGTTTCGAGCAGAAGGTAGGACGCTGGCCAGGGCCACTACAGGGTCGAGTCCCCAGCTCTGCCAGCCTGAGGGAAGAAGCTCCTCCTGAGTCTGAGTTCACCTTCATGAGCCTTAGACGGCGGCCAGAGCGCCGCCTCTCCACCACTCTGTTGTTAGGATGATGAGGGTCTCCATGATCTGTTCCTCTGGCTGCTGGTCTCCTCATGAAGATGTCCTGGGGGGGGGGGGGGGGGGGGGGGGGGGGGACCAGTCCTGGTCCCGTGCCACTGGGTGGTGTTATCAGAACTCTCTCCACCACTCCAGTGTAGAAGATCCTCATGATCCTCCTCAGAGAGATACTGAACTTCCTCAGGTGTCGCTGCCTTGCCTTCTTCACCTGGCTGTCTATGTGCAGAGTCCAGCATAGATCCTCAGTGACGTGCAGACCCAGGTACTGGAACCTGCACCCCCTCTCCACCAGAGTCCCATTAATCCTCAGAGGGGTGTAGTTCCTCTGCTGGATCCTCCCATAGTCAGTAATCATCTCCTTAGTTGTGTCTACATTTAGCAGGAGGGTGTTAGCATGGCACCACTCTGCCAGGTTCTACACCTCCCCTGTCTCCGCCCGCTCATCATCGTTGTTGATGCAACCAGCCGCCACAGTGTTGTCCATGAGCTTCACTACGGTGCTGGATCTGTCCATGGCTACATGGTCATGGTGTACATGGAGAAGAGCAGAGGGCTGAGGACGCAGACCTGTGGAGATCCGGTGGTAAAGGGTTTGGGGGCTAGAGGTGTGCCTGCCCACCTGCACTACCTGAGTTCTGTTTGACAGAAAGTCCAGGATCCAGGCCCACAGGGTGGAGTTCAGCCTTTGGAGAAAAGCATTTGCTAAGTGACAGTAATGACGCCGGTAATTTGTTTGAATGTATAAAATAAATATGTACGGATACATGTGAGATTGTAGCAGTTTATTTAGTGGTAAATAATATTTCTTTCAAGTTGCTGGGTGCGTGGGCGGTACAGAGGGACACATTCACCGCTATTTACCAGGTGGACAAGGAGTTTTAGGAAATAAAGACCGTGTGCACAGAAATGAGGACAACAATAAAAACATTGTGTAAGAATAAATAAATAAAGGAAATCCACCTCTTGCGTGTTTCATTATCATAGCATCACTTCTAGACCTCCAGCTTCCAGTCTGATCCCGCTCTGCTGGAATGAATTCATGTGTTTCTCAAAGTGTGATTGGTGGTTTTTAGGTCTGAGTCCATCACTACACCCAGATTTCTGGTCTGGTTGGCGGTTTTTAGGTCTGAGTCCATCACTAGACCCAGATTTCTGGTCTGGTTGGTGGTTTTTAGGTCTGAGTCCATCACTAGATCCAGATTTCTGGCCTGGTTGGCGGTTTTTAGGTCTGAGTCCATCACTAGACCCAGATTTCTGGTCTGGTTGGTGGGTTTTAAGTCTGAGTCCATCACTAGACCCAGATTTCTGGCCTGGTTGGTGGGATTTAGGTCTCAGTCCATCACTACACCCAGATTTCTGGCCTGGTTGGTGGTTTTTATTTCTGAGTCCATCACTAGACCCAGATTTCTGGTCTGGTTGGTGGTTTTTAGGTCTGAGTCCATCACTAGACCCAGATTTATGGCTTGTTTGGTGGTTTTTAGGTCTAAGTCCATCACTACACCCAGATTTCTGACCTGGTTGGTGGTTTTTAGGTCTGAGTCCATCACTAGATCCAGATTTCTGGCCTGGTTGGTGGGTTTTAGGTCTGAGTCCATCACTAGATCCAGATTTCTGACCTGGTTGGCGGTTTTTAGGTCTGAGTCCATCACTAGACCCAGATTTCTGGTCTGGTTGGTGGTTTTTAGGTCTGAGTCCATCACTAGACCCAGATTTATGGCCTGGTTGGTGGGTTTTAGGTCTGAGTCCATCACTAGACCCAGATTTATGGCCTGGTTGGTGGGTTTTAGGTCTGAGTCCATCACTACACCCAGATTTCTGGCCTGGTTGGTGGTTTTTAGGTCTGAGTCCATCACTAGACCCAGATTTTTGGTCTGGTTGGTGGTTTTTAGGTCTGAGTCCATCACTAGACCCAGATTTATGGCCTGGTTGGTGGGTTTTAGGTCTCAGTCCATCACTACACCCAGATTTCTGGCCTGGTTCGTGGTTTTTAGGTCTGAGTCCATCACTAGACCCAGATTTCTGGTCTGGTTGGTGGGTTTTAAGTCTGAGTCCATCACTAGACCCAGATTTCTGGCCTGGTTGGTGGGATTTAGGTCTCAGTCCATCACTACACCCAGATTTCTGGCCTGGTTGGTGGTTTTTATTTCTGAGTCCATCACTAGACCCAGATTTCTGGTCTGGTTGGTGGTTTTTAGGTCTGAGTCCATCACTAGACCCAGATTTATGGCTTGTTTGGTGGTTTTTAGGTCTAAGTCCATCACTACACCCAGATTTCTGACCTGGTTGGTGGTTTTTAGGTCTGAGTCCATCACTAGATCCAGATTTCTGGCCTGGTTGGTGGGTTTTAGGTCTGAGTCCATCACTAGATCCAGATTTCTGACCTGGTTGGCGGTTTTTAGGTCTGAGTCCATCACTAGACCCAGATTTCTGGTCTGGTTGGTGGTTTTTAGGTCTGAGTCCATCACTAGACCCAGATTTATGGCCTGGTTGGTGGGTTTTAGGTCTGAGTCCATCACTAGACCCAGATTTATGGCCTGGTTGGTGGGTTTTAGGTCTGAGTCCATCACTACACCCAGATTTCTGGCCTGGTTGGTGGTTTTTAGGTCTGAGTCCATCACTAGACCCAGATTTTTGGTCTGGTTGGTGGTTTTTAGGTCTGAGTCCATCACTAGACCCAGATTTATGGCCTGGTTGGTGGGTTTTAGGTCTCAGTCCATCACTACACCCAGATTTCTGGCCTGGTTCGTGGTTTTTAGGTCTGAGTCCATCACTAGATCCAGATTTCTGGCCTGGTTGGTGGTTTTTAGGTCTGAGTCCATCACTAGATCCAGATTTCTGACCTGGTTGGCGGTTTTTAGGTCTGAGTCCATCACTAGACCCAGAATTATGGCCTGGTTGGTGGGTTTTAGGTCTGAGTCCATCACTACACCCAGATTTCTGGCCTGGTTGGTGGTTTTTAGGTCTGAGTCCATCACTAGACCCAGATTTCTGGTCTGGTTGGTGGGTTTTAGGTCTGAGTCCATCACTAGACCCAGATTTATGGCCTGGTTGGTGGGTTTTAGGTCTGAGTCCATCACTAGACCCAGATTTCTGGCCTGGTTCGTGGTTTTTAGGTCTGAGTCCATCACTACACCCAGATTTCTGGTCTGGTTGGTGGTTTTTAGGTCTGAGTCCATCACTAGACCCAAATTTCTGGTCTGGTTGGTGGGTTTTAGGTCTGAGTCCATCACTAGACCCAGATTTCTGGCCTGGTTGGTGGGTTTTAGGTCTGAGTCTATCACTACACCAAGATTTCTGGCCTGGGTGGTGGTTTTTAGGTCGGAGTCCATCACTAGACCCAGATTTCTGGTCTGGTTGGTGGTTTTTAGGTCTGAGTCCATCACTAGACCCAGATTTTTGGTCTGGTTGGTGGTTTTTAGGTCTGAGTCCATCACTAGACCCAAATTTCTGGTCTGGTTGGTGGGTTTTAGGTCTGAGTCCATCACTAGACCCAGATTTCTGGTCTGGTTGGTGGTTTTTAGGTGTATAGACTGAAGCTCTGTGGTGACCTTTAATCGTTTTTCTTTGGCTCCAAAAACCATCAGCTCAGTTTAGTTTTTATTTAACTGGAGAAAGTTCAGACACATCCAGTCATTAACCTCCTCAATACATTTACCAAGAGCCTGTACGGGGCCTCGGTGTCCTGGTGACATTGTAATATATACCTGTGTGTCATCTGCGTAGCTATGGTAACTAATGTTGTTCTTTATGACCTGTGCCAGTGGGAGCATGTAGATGTTAAACAAAAGAGGCCCCAGGATGGAACCTTGGTGAACTCCACATGTAATTGTCTGCTCAGATGTAAAATTACCTATTGACACAAAGTACTTCCTGTTCTCTAAATAAGATTTAAACCAGTGCAGCGCCAGAGAGGCCACCCAGTTCTCCAGTCGGGAGTAATATTTTGTGGTCGACTGTATCAAATGCAGCACTGAGGTCCAGTAAGACTTAGACTGACATTTTTCCATCGTCTGTATTCAAACATATGTCATTAATGACTTTGGTCAGAGCATCTCGGTGCTGTGGTGCCGTTTAAAACCTGACTGGAAGACATCGTAGCAGTTGTTTTGTGTTAAATATCGTTTAGTTGATGAAAAACTGCTTTTAGATGATCTTACTTAGAAAAGGAAGATCTGAGATCGGCCTGTAGTTGCTCTTTTGTGTCTAGATTGTCTCTTTTTAGCAGAGGTTTGATTACAGCTGTTTTTAGAAGCTCTGGGAAGACGCCCGAAATTAAAGATAAGTTAACAATCTGGACCCGATCTGGTTCCAGAGTCTTTGAGACCTTTCTGAAGAAACCTGTGGGCAGGATGTCCAAGCAGCAAGAGAAGTTAAGCTGATGTAAGATGTCGCCCAGATCTTTGCTGTTAATGGATTAAACTGTGTCATGGTGGTTAAACTGGTTTTCATGGACCACTATGTCTCCTGAACCTGCTGCTGGTCTGATATTCTGGATTTTGTGAAGAATTTGGCGAACTCATTGCAGCCTTGGTGGAATAAAGTTCAGGTGCTATTGACACAAGAGGGTTTGTTATCCTGTCCACAGCAGCCAATAAGACCCGAGCTTTATGACACTTTCTGCTAATAACGTCAGAGAAACAGGACTTCCTGCTTTCCTCAGGTGTAAATTATAAGAGTGAAGTTTCTCTTTATGTCATGATGAACCTGTAGATGTGTTTTTCTCCATCTGCGCTCGGCTTTCCGACTCTCTTTTTCCATTTTTCACCAGTGTGGAATTTCTCCATGGAGACTTTTTCCTTCCAGAGACGACCTTCACCTTAACAGGAGCCATAGCATCCATAGTATTTAGCATGTTAGCATTAAAACTAGCAGCAAGCTCGTTGGCTGAAGCCCTGACAGGGCAGGTGTTAAAGAGAAGACCTGGTTAAACTTCCCACTCCTGTTTTCAGTTACACACGTTCTGTGATCACCTCCATGGAGACATTAGTGTGAACAGGAATCGTATCTCAGAGAAAACACAGTAACGATCAGACACGCCCACATCACACACAGTAACCATGGAAACGTCCAAACCTTCCACACCAGTAAGTCTAGAGTGTGTCCTTTAGTGTGTGTGGGCTCTGTTATATGCTGAGTCAGCCCAACGTTGTCCAGACTGTGACTCAGGTCTTTAGTCCCTCTGTCCTGAGGGTTGTCTACATGGACGTTAAAATCACCAACGATAACTACACAGGTTGTAGCAGCAGCTCAATAAAACCATCAGAAGATGCTGCGCAGTGTCCTGGTGGCTGGAAAATATTTAGAAACATGACTCTGGAAGAGGCCTTCAGCTGAAGAGCCACAATATTCATAAGAAGTCAAACTTCCAGGAGAAAACTGCTTCCAGTGGAATGATTCCTTAAATAAAACGGCTCCTCCTCCTCCTCTCCTGTCCAGTCTGACCTCACTGATCAAACTAAAGCTGGGAGGGTTGCTTCCATAAGAGCAGCTGCTCTGTTATTTGGTTTAACCAGGTTTCAGTTAAAAACATGAAATCAAGGTTGTGTTCAGAGAAAATTAATATTTAAAATGTTTCCTGCTAATGACCGAACCTTTAATCAGCTACTGGATGGAGTAGAATAGTTTAGCCTGTGTTTGGGGGAAGCTGTGGCCCACAGGGTCTGTTAACTCTACTGGGAAAGCTTCTAGAAAGAAGCTCTCTGTGTTCTGGCCGAACTACTTTTCTTCTTCTGTTACCAAACAGTCCAGATATTCTGGAACCTTCTAGTAAACAGGGATCCAGCTGGTCCTGGTTCTGGTTGGGTTCTGGAGGCTGGGTGGGGTCGGATGCGGCTCCTCTGGGTTCTGGTTGGTCTATCCTGGGTGAGAACTCCTCCTGGATCTCAGTCTGGGCACCGAGTGCAGAGGGATGACGGAGGAAGTAAAAAAGTTGGAGGTGAACAGTTTCACTCCTGACTTGTTCACATTTAATCCATTTGCCTTAAAAAGAAGCTGCGTTCTTAAAACATGTAAAAGTTGTTAATAAAAGCAGTTTGTGGATATAAGCCAGTTATTCAGTGGCAGGAATCTACTGACTCTGATGGAGGACCAGGTCCACTGATGAAAACTGCTGCTTTCAGAGAGCTTGCTGGTCTAACAGTCCAGTAAAGTCCTGGTTCTCAACCTCAGATTGGTGCTGGGACACATCATGTGACCCTGTATGTAGAACCATGGTTCTCACATCTGGGTGATCAGCCACGACTTCCAGAATCCTCTCCTGCAGGTCACTGATCACATCTTTAGGGAAGCAGAGGACTTTGCTGTTCTTTCCTCACATCCACTGAACATCATTTACAGCAGAATCACCAATAATCAGAGTTTAACTAATCATTAACTAATGATAAGTGTGGAAGCATTATGTAAGCACAACAAGAACAGAAATCAGGATAGGTCAGATTCAGACCTCCAGTATGAGGAAAGAGAAAGTCAACCTGATCATGCAGACCCGCCTGTCACCCACATCAGAACCAGTCCATCACTTTTCTCCTGAGCCACTTCTTTTTCTTCCTGTCAGGAGCGAATGAGGAAGCTGCTGAAGGTGTACGAGCTGTTGGGCGGAGAGGAAGACATCGTTAACCCGACTAACGAGCTCATTAAAGAAGGACACATCCTCAAACTGTCCAACAAGAACGGCACCACCCAGGACAGATACCTCATCCTGGTACCGAACTGTCCTCCTTCTGGTCCTCTTGTTTACAGCATCCCTGCTGCAGCAGTGACCAGCTTCCTGTTTCCTTTCTGTCCCTGCAGTTCAATGACAGGCTGCTGTACTGCGTCCCAAAGCTGCGTCTGATTGGTCAGAAGTACGGCGTCCGTGCTCGCATTGACGTGGATGGAATGGAGGTGAGACATTCAGATATGAGGACGTACATCGGCGCCCTCTGGTGGCTGCTCTGCTTTCTGTTTTCAGATGGATGCAGGTTTCGCTGTCCCAGAAGGCCCATGACTGGTCAGTTTCAGTGGTCTGAGCAGGCCCCACCCACCACTCTGTTTGAATTTTAAACATAATTTTCTCCAGTGAATTTCATATTACAACAGATGCTGTAACCGATCACAGCTGACCAATGCTCTGACCTGACCACCTGCAGCAGTCTAATGCCGCCTCCTGGGGGGGGCGGGACCAACGCAGCAAGGGGGGTTCTGTTGCAGAGAGTAACGAAGAACGTTTCTGTCCACAGCTGAAGGAGACCAGCAGCATCGCTGCACCCAGGACGACATTCCTGGTGTCTGGAAAACAGAGATCCCTGGAGCTGCAGGCCCGGTGAGCCCCCCACAAAATATGTCAGAGAACATGGCTCCCCAGATGTTTTATCTGATCCTCCATAAGTCTGATTAGATTTGCTATTGATATTCTGATTTGATTTCACTATGTTTATTTATTTGTGCTTCATGTATTTATTGACAACAGTTTGTATGTATTGCGAAGCACTTTGATCAACTGAAGTTGTTTTAATGTGTTATATTCACGTAGCACATTAAAACAACTTCAGTTTCAATTTATGTTACAGCAGTGTTGTATTAAAAGATTATTTGTGTATTTCTGCAGGACGGAGGAGGAAAAGAAGGACTGGATCCAGGTAAGTTGCCGGTTCTTAGACCAGGATAATTAACCCCACGTCCTCGTTGCCAGTCAGCTCCATGATCAACTGATCTCATCCATACTTGTGTACTATGGTTGTTATCGGGGAAACCACCCGGGGCGCATTAGAGATACTGAATTTGTAGGATGGAAATGAAACAATAAACATAGAGACAATAGTGGAAATCAATGATTGGTTTATGTAGGAATCACAGCAGAGAAAACTTCAGCGGCGGTTTTATAGACAGTGGGGACCAGTGGCCTTGCCAGACCATTTTACCAGAGTTTTAGCCTGGGATGTCTAGACCTAGACCTCGGGCTTTAGTCTAGCCCAAGCGGCAACCTCCACTGGTAAAATGCGAAGCCTGTGCAGAAGTGCAAAGACTTGCAGTTCCCCCCTCGTCCACTAGGGGCTCCAAAACAGCAAATCCCCATAGACTCCCATGTTAAAAAGACCAACTTCACAGCAGAAATAAACATGTTTAAAGCCTGGTACAAAAATCCATTTTAGGATTAAAAGGTCAAGTTATTGTGAGAGTGGTGAGATTTTTCTAACTCATCTGTTTGGATGTTATTTAATCTTGAAATTCGACATAATTAGGGGCGTGTCCTTTCGATTGACTGGTATCCAGTATCCTCAGCAAGAAGAGAGAGTGCAGCACAGCCGCGGTTGTTTAGCCGCCTAACAGCTCCGGGTTAGCTTGGTTAGCTCTGAGCTACAGGCAGCTCGGAGTTTGATGGGTGTCAATCATCCACCCCCACCTTCACAGCCCCCCTTTCAGCTCCGCCTCTTTGCCCATTTTTGGATTTTTCAGTAATGACGACAAGCATGATGCTGCCAAGATGGTGACAGTGGGAACCGCCATCACCAGCTGGGGATTAGCTGGACTAGCTGCGGGCTGGCTGAGCTAGCTGGGGGCTGGCTGGCCTGGCTGGGGATTAGCTGGACTAGCTGCGGGCTGGCTGAGCTAGCTGGGGGCTGGCTGGCCTGGCTGGGGATTAGCTGGACTAGCTGCGGGCTGGCTGAGCTAGCTGGGGGCTGGCTGGCCTGGCTGGGGATTAGCTGGACTAGCTGGGGGTTGGTCTGATCAGTGCTGAGGTTGCTGTATGTCAGGTTACTGTATGTTGCTTCCCTTTGGGCCAGAAACACACCCCTCCCCCAACCAGGTCTTCTGTGTGCATGCACATGTGCAGAACAGCGGGGAACGTTCATTAACCAACAGAAGCATTGATTTCTGAAAAACTCTTATAGGGTTAGAAATCCTGTACAGAAACTGAAATAAAGGTCCACAAAGTCCAGTATTAACCTGGTTCCATCTGATTCAGTATTTAGTTTAACTAGCTATTATTGTATTGCTAGTTATCTGATGGGTCAGAATGTTTCCGGTTGTCTCCTTTTGGACTCTGAGGTGGATGAAGTCTGGTCTCCTGTTTCAGGCCATCCAGGCTACCATCCAACGCCACGAGCAGACGTTGGAGAGCCTCCGACATTTGAACTGTTCACTGAGGGATGACGAGTCCACACCCTCCCACTACCCGGTAAGACTCCCCCTGCTGGATACTCATGGTACTGCATTTGGCAGACTCTGACCTGCTGTCCTCTGTCCCCTCTAGAGCTGTGTGGAGTTGGGAAAACGAGCTCCGACTCCAATCAGAGAAAAGGAAGTGACTCTGTGTATGAAATGTCAAGAACCGTTCAACTCCATCACCAAGAGACGCCATCACTGCAAGGCCTGTGGACACGTACGTCCAACACCTGCATCCATCTGTCTAATCGTCTCAGTCTGTGTCCACCCATCTCTGTCTAGTCTGTCCATTTCTATCTGTCTCCTGTTTCTCCATCTGTCTCTTTCATTTTTCTATTTTTTTACCTTGTCCTGCCCAGCACGGTGGCGGCAGAATGATGGTCTGGATGCTGTGTTATGCCGAAAGATTTGCTTTGCCAAGAGGAGCTTTATGGGTATAAGGTTCCACTTGATAATCTGACTTTTTCTTTTTATTTATTTTTAAAACTTATTTGTTTGGATTTATGGAATTTATGTAATCTTGCTGGACCTGACCAGAGTGGAAAGAAAAACAGTAGAATAACGAAGAGAAGTAAACAGGAAAGTAGAAAAAAGAGGAAACAAAGATCCAGCAGATAGAAGCAACAAGCTTCAATCCAACCTAACAGCAGACAAGCAGCTGCTACACCTGTACAGAAACACAGCAGAGAATTTCCTACAGCTTTTACACGTAAACTAAGCAGACAATCATCAGGAGTTCCTAAAAAATAACCAAGACAACAACAACAACATGTATCACAACAACAACCAAAGAACCAGAAACACACACACCTGAACCAAAGCATCAGCAACAATCCTGGAGGACCAACCCAAGCCCCACCACAAAGACCACTCCGGACCCACCCAGAGGGCGGCAGAGGAACTTTTCCGTTGGGGTGGCCTGTGGCCTGTGCCGTGCCCACAAACACTCGTCACACTTAACCCTCCCACCGTCTCCAACTGTCTCCAACCATCTCCAACTGTCTTCATCCGTCTTCATGCGCCTCCATCTGTCTCTAACTGTCTCCAACCATCTCCAACTGTCTCCACCCGTCTCCAACTGTCTCCAACAGTCTTCATCTGTCTCTATCTGTCTCCATCCGTCACCATCTGTCTCCAACTGTTTCCATCTGTTTTCATCTGTCGCTATCTGTCTCCAACGGTCTCCATCTGTCTCTCTCTGTCTCCATCTGTCTCCATCTGTCTCCAACTGTTTCCATCTGTGTTCATCTGTCTCTAGCTGTCTCCAACTGTCTTCATTCGTCTCTATCCCAGCTCCATTTGTCTCCAACTATCTCCATCTGTATTCAACTGTCTTCATCTGTCTCGCTCTGTCTTCAACTGTCTCCATCTGTTTTCCTCAGTCTCTAACTGTGTCCAGCTATTTCCATCTGTCTCTCTTTGTCTTCATCTGTCTCCAACTGTCTCCATCCGTCACCATCTGTCTCCATCTGTTTTCATCTGTCCCTATCTGTCTCCAACGGTCTCCATCTGTCACTCTCTGTCTCCATCTGCCTCTATATGTCACCAACTGTCTTCATCTGTCTCCATCTGTTTCCCACTTTCTCCAACCGTCTCCATCCGTTTCCATCCATCTCCAACTGTCTTCAACTGTCTCCAGGTGGTTTGTGGGAAATGTTCGGAGTTTCGCGCTCGTCTTTCGTACGACAACAACCGAACGAACCGCGTGTGCATGGACTGCCATGCTGCTCTGGTGGGTGTGTCTCCATCTCCGGCCGGACTGAGCGGCGGCATCCAGAGACGGCGCTCCATCCTGGAGGTCAGTGTGATATCACTGTGACATCGGCAGGCTTTTAGACATGTACGTCTCATTTTCTCTGTCGCTCTCGTTGCCATAGAAACAAGCCTCGCTGGCAGCAGAGAACAGTGTGATTTGTAGTTTTCTTCACCACATGGACAAAGCAGGGGGGCGGGGCTGGCAGAAGGCCTGGTTCGTCATCCCCGAGAACGAACCGCTGGTCCTCTACATCTACGGAGCTCCGCAGGTGAGTCGACGGTATGACCAATCAGAGCACTTTCACCAACAAGTCTCAGACAGTTAAAGGCAGGGGGCGATCAAGCATATGGCTCAGGGGCTATAAACGGCCTCCAGGGGGTCCAATCTGGTAAATATACAAATAACATAGAAGATAATAAAAGTAATATTCTAATAAAAGTAACTGTAATCTCCTGGATGTCTCCAGGTGAGGTTTCATGTTTTCTGTTTAAATGTAAAACATTTCCAAGGCAGGAGGATTATGAAGGGCCAGAACTGCCAAAGTTAAAAATAAAAACAGAAATATAAAAACGGCTCAATAAAATTGATGTGCCAATAAATTATACAAAATAAATAAAAAAAAATGTTCCATTAAGAAACCTATAAAACACAAAGGTATATTTCTGTCATTTCCAACTGCTTCAATTTAACTTTGTGTTAATATTCATATTTCTTTACTTTTATGTGTCATTTTCCTTATTTATTTGGTGATTTTACCAAATAACGTTGCTGAGCGATGTAGAGCTGAAACTGAGACAACGGCTCCAAGCCGACCAGGAAGAGCTGAGAGATGCAGCCCCGAAAGCGTCAGTCGACCTGTCCTGGTACAATGAGAGCTGTGTTGATTAATCAAATCCAATAAATTTATTTATTTTTCCTGTATACGTGTCCTTACAAGTGAAGGAAACTTGTATGATGACAGAATTAAAGGAAAGCTGGATACAATCCGAGAGGAGCTTGTTTCCGAGGGACCGGAAGAAGGGAAAATTTTAGCTGCAACATTCAGCGGACATTCATGGAACATTTAGAAAAGTTTAATCTTTTTACTAGAAGCTTCAGCCTGTTCTGTTCGCTGTGCAGGTCTGCAGCTGGAACAGCCTCTCTGGTACTGGTCCACACCAAACAGGACACAAAAGATCCTGAACAGTCTGCTGGAAGTCAGACATTTCTGCCGGCTTAAACCTTCATTTCCCTTCCGAGGCCACATGGGACAGAGCCAGGGCGAACCAGACCGAACCAGACCGAACCAGGCCGAACCAGACAGAACCAGACAGAACCAGATAGAACCAGGCCGAACCAGACAGAACCAGACAGAACCAGACAGAACCAGGCCGAACCAGACAGAACCAGGCCGAACCAGACAGAACCAGACCGAACCAGATAGAACCAGGCCGAACCAGACAGAACCAGACCGAACCAGATAGAACTAGGCCAAACCAGACAGGACCAGACAGAACCAGACGGACCAGACAGACCCAGACCGAACCAGACAGAGCCAGGCCGAACCAGACAGAGCCAGGCCGAACCAGACCGAACCAGACCGAACCAGACCGAACTAGGCCGAACCAGACAGAACCAGACAGAGCCAGGCCGAACCAGACAGAACCAGACGGAACCAGATTGAACTAGGCCGAACCAGACAGAACCAGACCGAACCAGATAGAACTAGGCCAAACCAGACAGAACCAGACGGACCAGACAGACCCAGACCGAACCAGACAGAGCCAGGCTGAACCAGACCGAACCAGACCGAACTAGGCCGAACCAGACAGAACCAGACAGAGCAAAGGCCGAACCAGACAGAACCAGACAGAACCAGATTGAACTAGGCCGAACCAGACAGAGCCAGGGTGAACCAGACAGAACCAGGCCAAACCAGACATGCCAGACAGATCCAGGCCGAACCAGACAGAGCCAGACCAAACCAGACCGAACCAGATAGAACTAGGCCAAACCAGACAGGACCAGACAGGACCAGACAGGACCAGACAGTACCAGACGGACCAGACGGACCAGACAGACCCAGACCGAACCAGACAGAGCCAGGCCGAACCAGACCGAACTAGGCCGAACCAGACCAAACCAGACGGAACCAGACCGAACTAGGCTGAACCAGACAGAACCAGACGGACCAGACAGAGCCAGGGCAAACCAGGGCAAACCAGGGCGAACCAGACCGAACCAGACCGAACCAGACAGAACCAGACCGAACTAGACCGAACCAGACAGAACCAGGCTGAACAAGACATGTCAGACAGAGCCAGGGCGAACCAGACAGAACCAGACCGAACCAGGCCGAACCAGACATGCCACACAGAGCCAGGCCGAACCAGACAGAGCCAGGCCGAACCAGACAGAACCCGACTAAACTAGACTGAACCAGACTGAACCAGGCCTAACCAGGCTGAACGATACCATGGGCTCCATAATAATAATAATAATGGATTAGATTTCTAAAGCGGTTGTCACAGCACTGAAAGCTTTTACATTGTCTCCGGAGAGGCGGCGTGGCTCAGTGGGTAGAGCGGTTGTCTTGTCCAGCTTATGTCGAGATGTCCCTGAGCAAGACACCGAGCCCCTAATTGCTCCTGATGGGTCGTGGTTGAGCGCCTTGCATGGCAGCTTCCACCATCAGGGTGTGAATGTGTGTGTGAATGGGTGTGTGAATGTGGTGTAAAATGTAAAGTGCTTTGGGTATCATTCCAGGTACAGAAAACCATTTTACCATTTTATCCTTGACAGAGGTTCCCTGATGCAGGAACTCTTTCAGTACTCTTTCATTGTTTACTACGTTATATTTTACCAAACAAACAAACAGCGTGCATGTTGCTAAAACCGTCGTGGGTTGTGTCAGCGAGGTTTTGCTAAGTTTCTAGTAGCTTTTAGCTCAACATTTGCTTCGATTTTTGCGTAGGTAGGCTACTAATTAACTATACTAGTCTACTATCACTTAATTACTATAAATATGAGGATATTTATATATTCATTTACAAAAGTTATATAGGGGCAAAGATTCTGGTAGTCAGCATTTCTTTAATTACTTTTTCTCAGCTAACAAGCTGCAGTTTATCTCCAAATGTCTTAAACCTAGCGGTCTGGATGAATCATGGTTAGATGTAGAGCAAGCATTATGTGAGGATCTGGTTATCTCTGACCTGCCATTTATCAGCTCAGCCATCAAAACACATCAGTGTTTTAAAAGCATTAATATCAGTTCCTCTTTAATGCTCGGTGGGAATTTCTAAAAATAACCAAAGCCTTACTTTTTCCATGGTGGGAGGATGGGTGGCTGGGGTGAGGAGGGAAGGTGGTTGGGGTGTAGGGGGTTAGTGTGGGTAAGGGGAGGAAGGGGGAAAACGGTTGATGGTACCCTGGTTCCAGGGGTGTGAGGCTAGAACATTGGGGTGGATTCTGGCAACTCCAATGGGAAAGTGGGGGGGGGGGGCGCCACTTCTGGGCTTGTGGGGCCTGTGACCGTGGGGGGCTCTGGCTGGGGCCTTCCTCTGCCGCCCTGGGTGGGTCCGAGGTCATCTTTGTGATGGGGTGGCTTGAGTTCATGCTCACCCCTGATTTCCACTGGGTGCGTGCGTGGCACATTACGGCTGCAGCTGTTTTAGTCAGCGGTTTGGTTTCCACCTGGTGCGCCGCAGCGCGGGTCAGAAGCATGTCAGAAGTGTGTCACAGTGTGTCAGTGTGTCAGAAGCGTGTCAGAGTGTGTCAGAAGGGAGTCAACGTGTGTCAGAAGCGTGTCAAAAGCGTGACAGAAGCATGTAAAAGCGTGTCAGAAGCATGTAAAAGCGTGTCAGAAGCATGTCAGAGTGTGTGTGAGTGTGTCAGAAGCGTGTCAGAGTGTGTCAAAGTGTGTCAGAAGGTGAATAAATTATGTATATTTTAATTACTCTCATGTGAAAGAGAGAAGAAAATTTTCCAAGATTGGATTTTTATAATCAAAATGTTATTGAAATTGTAAATAATGGTCTTCAGTACGTCTTTATGGTAGCTTTCTTGCAGCAGATATTAATGGTGGAGGGGCAATGTTGTTGTTTTTCATGGGCCCTAAATTCCTGGCTGTGCCCCTGCATAAGGATCACCCGCCAGCAGTCTCTAGTAAACGGTATGTTTTTATTATGCTGTACTTTTGAAACATCTGTTTTTTAAACAAAAGAAAAAGTAACTCGCTAACTTATAGTAAAAGTACTCATTTAAAATTCAAATTCAGGGGCCATGACCACTCAGCGCTGCGTGAGTCACCACACGGGAGGTCCCGCCTTCCCAAACAGCCCCGTCTGCCAGATACCAGGGGGCACGGCCCCCACGAGTTCTGCTAGTGTGGCGTCAGGGTTTGTGTTTTTGTGTATTGGTAACGAGCCGCCACAGGGTGCAGCGAACGAGGCCACTGAGATGGCCTCATCCACAACATCCCATATGACATGCACGCTCCTCAAAATCCTGCACGTATGGGTGTGTGGCAGCGTTGGGGGGAGAGGGGGTATGGGGATGTAGGACTGGAGGGAAGGAAACCCACATCAGTTCTTATTTTTTCTACGTTTATTTATTCTTGTTTTTACTCTTTAACTCCAGTGTTTCGTCTTGGGGATCCTCCACACCTGTAGCTCTGTCTGTGGGGTTGTTGCCATGGTGACAGCCCTGGTCTGGGGGGCAGGGGGTCCTGCACTGTTTATTGACCTGTTTTTATTTTTCTGCATTAATTTTGCATTTTAGCAGTTTGGGTCTGTTGAGGCAAAAAAACAAAAAAAACATAAACATAAAAACACATAAAAACAAAGAAAAAAAAACAATTGAAACAAAAAAACAGAAAACCCATAAAAGATAAAAGTAATAAAAGTAATGTATTTGTAGTAAAAAAAACCCTTAATGATTATATTCAACAATCAAATCCAATCACCATTCCCAATATACATTCAGACAAAACATCAGAAGTTGAAGATCACGAGGATTCGAGAAACTTCATCATAACTCTGAATGGGGAAATAAAATAAACCTCAATTCAACACATGTGATTTCCAGCAAAAACACATCAGAATACATATGAATGAGAATCAGAGCAAACTAAGATGACTAAACAGAAAACTATCCACACAATCTAAACTTCATCATCACTAGAAAAATCAAGCGGAAGACCAGTATCATCATAACAGATCCGGGGAGGCTAAGCGGGAGGAGAAACCAGGACATCTAACGGGGTGTTAGAAAAATCGCCCTGAGCACTAACAAACATCTGGAGGGAATGACCAGGAAACGCAGATGTTATCAGAACCTTGAGGCACCGGGGGAGGAAAGTCACCACAAGCCAGCAGGTAATCAGAACAGCAAAAATAGGGCCTAAGACTGCGAGCAAGATATGCCACCAGCCACCTGCCTGAAACCAAGACCATAACTCAGAAGAAAAACCAGAGCTATCCTGAGCCTCCATCCCAGATAACAGATCTCTAAGGTGACATGAACAGAAGACAGATCAGTAGACATATCAGGAATGAATGTACAACACTCGTCCCCTATAACCTTGCAGGTCCCCCCTTTCAGCTAAGAGAAAATCCAGAGCCATCCTATTCTGCAGGGTCATGACCCGGAGGGCCTTTAAGTCAGGTCCTTCAGCAGCAGACTGCTACACCCACGGTGTAAGAAAGAGGCTCCGCAGGTCCTTCATCCCAACTGCTGTCAGACTCTACAACAATCTGTAACCCCTGAACCAGGCTGTCATGTTGTAGTCTGTTTACACTGTTTACACAGTCATTTATACCGTCACCTTATTCTGTTATTGTTTTTTATGTTTATTGTGTTATATTTAACTCTTTAAGTTTACCTATTTATTCTTTCTTTTTTTCACTTTTTTTGCTTTGCTGCTGTAATAAGTGAATTTCCCGTCCGTGGGATCAATAAAGTTTATCTAATCTAATGTAATCTAACACGTCAAACCCCTTGGTTTTAGAAAAGTGAGACTTTCTAACTCTACAGCTAACGCGTCCATTTGAAAAGCATTGTTAACTGTACCATAGTGTGGAAAAAACACCCCCAAGCACTGAGTTAGTGATGGAGATACGAGCCCTTGTAGTCATATGAGGAGGAGCGAGAACCCCTGAAAGATCTGACAACACACGGAGGTGAGGGATGAGATAAGATAGATAGCGTCTACCACACCAATTTCTAGGCAGATACAAAAAGGACTTTGAACTGCAAACCCAACCCACATTAGTTGGACAACTATAACCCTCAGGAGATGGAGATAGAAGATGGAGATAGAAGAGTTAAATAGGGACAAACCAGGACAACTTAACATTACTCTCTCCTGCACACAACGTATAATTAGGATCATTACAGGGAGGTCTATCCAGCAGCAAAAAAAACCCACATGAAGCAAGGATGGTGTGATTACAGGTACTGCTTACACCTAAAAGCATAGACACATCAAAACAAGGCATCTCAAAACACAGCGGGGCGGCCACTGCATGTACAGAACTAGAAGGCGTCACAGACTTAGAAATCAGGTGATCAGTGTTGCTGGAGAAGTCTCTGTGAAACCTAATAGACTGAAATGAAAAATCATGCATCCATGGACAAAACTTCAGAGGCAAAGAAGCATTGAGGAAATGTGTACTGTTAGATTTACCCACTGATCTGGCAGCCAGGAAGGATAGCACCAGCCGCTCTCCAGTCTCCAGTCGGTGTGGCATGAGGGATCAGAGAACACACGTAACATGTGCTGTTAATCACTTTGGTTGTGGTCTGCTTAGCAAGTGCATACCACAAGTTATCATGTTCGTCATGATGATTGATGACATGGCGTGGCAGTCTGTGTAACTCAGGAACTGAAAACGTACCAGGTGGGAGACGGTGTTGACGCATCCAGGGTTCCATTCCTTTTTCCCACAGGGAAAATGAACTGCACACCTTTAGGCAGGAAAAAGGTGTGCAAGCAGCAAACAGGCAGATCAGTGGTGGGCTCAGGTCAGAAGGAGCCAGGGAAATCCAGTTGTGTTGCTAGGCTCACCCGCTCTGTCCGGGGCCACGACGTCCCGTTGCTAGGCTCCTTCTCAGGCTAAGGGCCAGGTGATACAGCTGCACCCTCGGGGGGGCACCGGACGTGTCCCTGGACTCCGATGAAATGGGCACCAGCCTGGAAGGGGTCCACAGAACCGCTGGGACCCACAGTGCATCCTTTTGAGGTTCTTAGTCAGGATCCAGTCTCCAGGACGGATCGAATGGCCCACGGTTTCAGCAGGACGTGGAAACACGTCACGAACAAACTACAATCCAGCCATTCTGCATCAGTGTGTGAAACCCATTTCAGCTGGTTGTGGGAGAGCTGCTGATCCTGTGAAGCCTCAGAAAGCACAAGGAAAAGGTTTCACAATAAAACAACACTAAATCCTCACCAATGACGATTCCAGGTTGGGCCGGCTCAGTTCCAAGACCAGGAGGCCTGCTAGAGAGAACCTGAAATGGACTGAGGTTCAACCTTGTCCGGTTACACATCCTCCTGCAGGTCAGGAGGAGGTAGAGAGCCGTCAGCATGCAAAGCAGAGGATGTGAAGGGAGGGGAACAGAGGGCAGAGGAGAGAGGGAGCGAGGAGGAGAAGAAGGGAGACATCAAGCGAGAGACGGCGGAGTGAGACAGACAGGAGTAACGGTGCCCGAGACACGTCCAAAACCAGCTTACCGTCCGGTTTTTAGAACGGTGACTGCGTCACCATAGCAACCAGCATTAGGAGAGAAAGATGTGGACCAACAAACAATCTAAAACACATCAACATTCCCTCAAACCACAGGACAGTGTCATACATGCACATAACCAACATAAACATATCAGATATTTTCCATTACAACATCTGCTTGTTCCTGTAATCTAGAAAAAACAAGTTATTATGAAATGACCAAACTATACGACTGGATCCTGAAGGCCACTGCTCCGGTATCACCCCTGTGAAAGCAGCATCATCAGCAGTATGATAAGATGAACTAAAACAGCACATGCACCCGTATCCATGGTGATAATATCCTTCCTGTAAAAGTTTATCCCAGAATGTCATAAGTGTCAAAATCATGTTTGATTTTTCAAAATGTACACACACATATTCAACAGCGATTTAGTATAGACGTCTTTTCCTGTAGATAGATCAGCGTCATCAGTCCTGCTTATCAGGAAAATAAAGGTGTTTCTGGTTAATAACATCAGAGTAGCAGCATTATGAAACACAGCAACCATCCCTGTGTGGAAGCAGAGCAGCATCCTGGAGAAAATCCTGCTGGAAGGAAAAGGTCGAGTAAAGTCCGTCAATTCGTTCAGGTCAGTCAGAACTTTGTCAGTTACGTCACTCGTTCTGCAGAAAAGCCAAATCAGAGCAGGTAGATTTTCCCTGCATGTAGGAGGATCCATAAAGGCCAATATCACATAGTTTTGGAAAGACATGAAGTCTGCTGGAGTTTTCTTAATCTAGTTATTAAACTCCGAGATGATAAGGACATTAAATCAAGTTAAATTGCTTTTAATTATGTGTCCATCATCAGCCAGGTTTTTGCTTGAGCAGCTTTTCGCTTTTGTTCTTTTACAATTCTGTATTTTATTTTCCAAGAGAATCATTTTAAAACATCCATGGATATCAGATTATTATGAAATAGTTTGTATTTTCTCCAGGTACATCTCTGTATTAATTCTTACAGTGCACCTTCCCATGTTATTTCAAATAGCAACAACAACCAAAAAAACTATTTTATCTATATTATCGTAGGTTTGTGGAGCTAGTTTTTAAACTTTCCCTTCTTTTACTTTAACTAATTTCCATCTGGTTATTTGGTGACCGGTAAAAGAGGAGCTCCTTAACTTTACTTTAAATTTTTTTTTTTATTCCCATTTATTAATCAACATTTTCTCAAAGTGCCCGGGATTCATTTATTTGTTTTTAGACAGATTTCAGATCTTTAGTTTGCTTGGTTGAAATATAGATCAGGCCTTCAGTGTTTATTCTTTAAAGTAAAAATAGCACGTTTTTTCCCTTTTTTATAGATGTTTGAGACCTTGATCTCAAAGAGCCATGTTATCCATTTTAACTTAGCAATGAGCCATGATAGAGCAATACCAAAGAAAATGATTCCAGTATATGTGGATGTGGCTGCTAATAACCCCTAAATCATTCACCTCACACATCAATAACATCACCCGTTCAGCCTATTTCCATCTGCGTAATATCAACCGTCTTCGCCCCTCCCTCACCCCCCACACCACCTCTATCCTGGTGCACAGCCTTGTCACCTCCCGCCTGGATTACTGCAACTCTCTCCTCTTTGGCCTCCCACAAAAATCCATTCATAAACCCCAAATGGTTCAGAACTCTGCTGCCCGCATCATCACCCGAACTCCTTCCATTCATCACATCACTCCCATCCTGCAAGAACTCCACTGGCTTCCCATCAAGTACAGGATAGAATACAAGATTCTCCTCCATACATACAAATCCATACATAAACTCTCACCCCCTTACCTCTCAGATCTTCTCCACATAGTCACCCCTTCCAGATGTCTTCGCTCCTCCTCTTCTATCCATCTCTCTGTCCCTCCTGCCCGTCTCAGCACCATGGGGCAGCTCTGGAACGCACTTCCTCCTGACCTCCGCAATACCGACTCTCTCCTCATCTTCATTTCCAAACTCAAAACTCATCTTTTCAGAACAGCATACTCTCTGTAACATTATTTTCAATCACATCCTCGCCACTCTGCCCTTTATGTTTAGATTTTTAGATTGTGTTGTATATGTCTGCCTCTCCTGTACTTTTAATGTTTTATTATTTGTTTGTACAGCGTCCTTGGGTGCCCTGAAAGGCGCTTTAAATAAAATGTATTATTATTAAATGCAGCATGTTATGTTCACACATGAGACCACGGCTCAAAGTTATTATGCAGCCTTTTTAAGAGCAAAATGGAAGCTGTTTCTGGTTTATTATAAATTATAGGTACCAAGATGTTCAAAACCTTAACTTAACCCAACTGTGAGCAAAAATAAAATAATCGGGACCCAGAGACACACAAGCAGTTTTGGTGTGAATTACGCACACACTTAAAGTTGACAGGAAATCAGGGAAGTTGCCGTTCGCATCCCCACACAGAACCAAGCAGGAAAACTGCTGTTCAGTATTTCCATAAATGCACATAAGGATCAGTATGGGCCCTTTACACCTCTGGCAGAACAAGGTTTTACTCACTCTCACTGCTTCAGCTGTAGGAATGAGAGAGAAACCATCTTATCAGATCCTGGGTCAGCGGTTAGACGGGGTAAAGGGGGGTGTCCTTCAAGCTGGATTCACAGCAGGAGAAAAACATCACTGCAGGTTCAAGAGGGATA
Source organism: Melanotaenia boesemani (assembly GCF_017639745.1). NCBI lineage: Eukaryota > Metazoa > Chordata > Actinopteri > Atheriniformes > Melanotaeniidae > Melanotaenia > Melanotaenia boesemani. The sequence goes on along the minus strand of NC_055694.1, from coordinate 667,827 downwards.
GAACTCCAGTCTTAGGCCTTCTCACACACACTCAACAACACGCTGACGTCATCAGTCACACCCATCCATCACCCTGCAGCCACACAGACTCAGAGTCACACACATTTACACCAGCCGGCTCACATACATGCATTACCCTGTTTCACTCACATAGCTGTAGGGAGGAGCATGCGGGATGCGGAAGCAGGAAGCATCCCTTCTGTTCTTCTGTCAGACTGAACACAGCTGCAGCCACGTGCTCATTCCACTTTACAGATGACACCTTTAAAGTTTCTGGAGAATGATTAAACCATTGTGTTTCAAATCTCTCATCGGGTTCCCGTGAGATGTTAGCAATGCACACACAGATCTGAGCAGGGCTGGAGACAGAGGGGGAAAGATTTTTACCTCAGTCAGCTGCTGCAGAAAAAATTTGGCTCGGGACCTCCCAACAATAGCACACAGGATTTCCCAGGGGGTGTGTCCATGCTGTGATGACGGAGTCAGGGTTGGCCATAACTTTCACTCCATCAGGAGAAGATGTGAGACAAATGTTTAACCGACACATCAAATCTCGACCCAAAAAGGTTGACCGGACCAACTTCAGACAGCAGAAATAAATGTTTAAATTTACACCCCAAGAGTAAATTACACCCAAGGGGTGCGGTCAACCATTTCTTTCACGGTGGTCCCAGACGCAGAGATTGAATGCACAAAATTACCAGACATCTTAAGCGGCACAGGAAACTCAGAAGCCCTCAACTGATCTAGTTGCACCAGAGTCTACCATGAATTCAACGGTCTTACCCGACACCTCGACTTGTAGGTTTGGGAAAATCTTGTAGGCCTCAGCCGTTAAATGCGTATTTTCGCTGCTATACGTCTTCGTCGGTATGCATCTGCTTTCGAGCACAGAGATAAGCATGGTTAATTTAGTCAAAGTCAGAGGAAACAGCAAGCGTTTCTTCATTGCAACAGAGCGAGGGAAACTGCACGTGTTCATCAGTGTTGTGACCTTCAGCGGGTGTGTGTGTGGTGTGTGTGTGTGTGGGAGCTGGGTGTGTGTGTTGTGTTATCTGTAGTTTGTTTTACATTGGGTGTCTGTGTGCTTGCAGCAGAGCAGGAGGAAAAGGAGAGGAGAGCTTTCATTTACTGGGTCAAAACTTTGTGTGTGTAAGTTACGTCACCCAGAGATGTGGAGCGTCCCCCGTGATCCATCCCTGGCTGCCACACACCCCCCTTTCAATCTGAAGGGGCAAGTTGCCGGCCCCGGTTTTTCAGGCGACGCGGACACTCAGCCTTCCAGTGTCCCAGCTGTCCGCAGATATGACATGCGTCATGATGGCAGCCACGTCCTCGAGAACCACGCCCACGTCCACGTGGGAAGTCACGCCGTCTGGCCCCGTTTGGGTTTGGACCAGACAGAGCTGAATACATTGTCATAGCAGCCAGGTGCAGCTCTTTGTCCCCCCTCAGCAGCTCCAGCAGCAGAAAAGAGGAAACTCATCAGCAAACTTTGGCCCAGAGGTCAAAGGGGCAATTGGGTCGCGATCTCAGCGACCTCGGTCTCCGTCCATGTTCGGAAGACCAGAATGGGTCCCAGTCGGACCAGCCACTGAGTGAGTGGTGGAATCAGAGTTCAGGCCATCTTTCCTCAGGGTCACAATGGAGGTTCTGCTGCTTTTGTGAGGGGCTTTGGACTTTTTCTTTTCCTCTGTGGTCTGCGGATCGGGCTGTGGTTCGGCCTTGGGCCGGTGGCGGGACTGGGGGTAGGCAATCCAAGTCCGGATCCGGAGACGCTCCCAGCATCGTCAGGTCTGGGCACAGGAATGAGGTGTTCTGGCCGCTCGGGCCCGATGGTGGACATGCAGGTAGAGAGGATACAATGAGTTAGTTTTCAGCTGAGAAAAGTGAGACACAGCAACAGAGGTTGTCATTCGCTTATCATGGCTGTTGTCAGGTCGGTGCAGGTCAGTTTGTGGAGGTTCAGTAAGTTTTGGAAGAACTCTGGCGTTCTGTTTTCTCTGCCGACGCTCACATTCTGCGAGCCAGTTTGTTAAAGCCGCCTGATGTTTTCTAAGCGGTCCCAATCTGAGACCTTCACCCGTTTCTGTGCCTTTAATTTGTCTCTCATCCTATCTAAACCTTCTTTAGTTATTTTTAATGCTGCCGGGCTCAAAGAGCCTTCGGCTGGAAAAATACCATTCTGGATCTACTCCGCACACATTTCCACACACACCTTCCCATACTTACGTTCCATGAACTCAAAGAGTTCACCGCGGGGCGTCGCCGGTGTTTTGGAGCTTACATTACCCATGTTTACACTTAAGCACAGGGAGGAATATTCCCACACCTTAGACTACAGACGTCTCTGTAGAATACGGAATAACGGCTAATCCGTCCGCCTTATCTCACTGCTTTCCAGCGAGAGACCCACTCACACCCTTGTGAAGGGATTTTAACCTGCCCCAGATCTCCTAATGAGACTTCCAGGCCTGCTCCTAGTAAGCGGAGCTCCCAAAATCCCCGGCTGCCCGGCCTCCTACTTTTCTAAAAAGGGAGAGATGTGTGTGTGTGCGTGAGAGCAAACTAAAATCCTAGAGTAATTTCTCACTCACCAGACTTCCTTGACAGGATGGAAGATGTTCGAGGTCCTGGCGGGCCAGTAAGGAGATCCACGAGGAGTCCCCCAGAAAACAAAAGCTGAGACGTGCTCAGGTTGATCAGACACCCGTCGTAAAACCCGAAACTGACCACGCAGGAGCACTTCTGACACCAGGTTGTTGAGGCAAAAAGTTACTCTGTCAAGGAATTAAGAGTCTGGTTCTGAAGTGAAGAATGATTACAAGTTTATTCGAACACAGAATAAAATACAAAGAATAGAAAGAATTCCTGAGAGACTGCTCAGAGGTCTGACAGCACAGAGATCTGAACAGAATCTGATAAGAAACACACATGCAGCATCTTTTAAGCAGAATGATCACGTCACAGTACATCATGAAATACAAACAAAGAGATTGTCTGTTCCTCACACAGGATTAGACACTTCAGCAAACCTAATGAGCTTTTTCAGTTTATTGAGCACGTAAACAACCCTAGTGACATTAAGGCCAGGATGCCCTGCTGGGTCATCCTGAGGCGCCTGGCTGGTATCAGATAAGTCACACAGGTCAGAGCGAACTGTTCTAAAGAATGCATGATAGCAACAGGCTACTCAGGATTAAACTCAATTACCAAGAACCTAAACAACCTGTTTACCCTGAGAGGGATCAGTAGACACAATATAATAAAGGGAATAATATGAAATTTCCACAACAGGTCCTCGTCGAGGAAGACGTTTTCCATCTTTGTTTTTAGGACGTGACTTCAGTTTGCATGATGAGGGGAGTCCGTTCAGGTGTTCAGGGTTCCTGCACGCAGGTGGAAATGTACACGCATGTTCATTCAAAAAACGTCTGGAGGTGGAGAAGCTGCTCTGACTGGATGTGGCCTACGTGGTGGCGTGTGTGTAAATCAGTACATACGCCAAATAAATACAATGTTATTAAATGAAAATAATAGATACTGTAGAATAAAATATGAATCATACTCTGAAAATCTTCAATCTTTCTGTTCTATTCTATTCTATTCTACAGTCATTTAGCAGATGCTTTTATCCAAAGCGACTTACATTTGAGAGGAAGAACAACACAAGCATGAATTCAAACAAGATGGACGTCATCATTAGGTGGTAGTCAGACCGCTGGAGTCCAGGTGGACCAGGTGCTGTCATGTAGTGCTGGAGGCAGTGCATATAATTTTATTTTTTAGTTTTATATAGTTTTTGTAAGTCATTTTGTTTAAATACAAGATCATGAATTTATCAAATTATTTTTCAATTTATTAAAATTGAAAAAAAGTGCATGAAAATAATCAAATTTTATTAATAAAAACAATTGTATAAATAAAAATTTGTTAGAAAATATCTTTATTTAAAGTAAATACAACAGAAATATAAAATAAATAACTAAATAATATAAATGTGTAACTGAGGTTTAATATTTATTATTTTTCTCCATAAATTTCTGGTTGTTTATAATATTTTCTCACAGGGAAGTTTATTATTTACACCATTTATTTAGAGGCCATTATGCTACTGGTCCGGTCCAGCTGTAGACCAGAACCTGGACTGGGATCAGTGTTCCTGGTGAACAGTCACTGCTTCTGAGATGCACTCTGAGGGGAAATAATGGGCGGGGTTTCTTTTTTCTGCAGGACGTGAAGGCGCAGCGGAGCGTCCCTCTCATTGGCTACGAGGTCTCACTACCTGAGTCATGTGATCGACTGGAGAGACGCCACTCCTTCAAGATCTCCCAGAGTCACCTAACCCTGTACTTCAGCGCTGAAGGGGAGGAGCTACAGCGCAGGTGGATGGACGTCCTGTCGAGGGCTGGGAGAGGGGAGGAGCCTCTGATGCACCAGCCAATCGTGGAGAGTCTGGAAGAGGAGGGGGAGGAGCTTACCGTTGAGACTGAAGGGGAGAACACGTGATTCTTGATGATGATGATGACGATGATAATGACAAAAGCCGAGTCTTTGAGGATCAGTCCTGATTAAAATCAAAACTAGACCTGAAAACAACGAGAAAAAGAAGACCAGAACCTGATCTAGACCTGATCCAAAACCAACTGAGACCTGACCCAGAATTAATTTATACCTGATCCAGAACTAATCTAAACCTGATCTAGACCTGATCCAAACCTGATCCAGAACTGATCTAGACCTGATCAAGACCTGAACCTGAATTAACTGATACCTGATCTAGACCTGATCCAGAATTGATACCTGCTCCAGACCTGATTCAGAACCAATCCAGAACTAATCCAGACCTGATGCACAATTTATTTAGAACTCATCTGGAATTGATCCAGAACTAATCCATATCTATCCAGACCTGATCCAGAACTAATACAGATCTGATCCAGGTTTGAGCTAGAACTGATCCAGACCAAACCTAGACCTGATTTAAAACAGATCTAGACCTTTTTCAGAACTGATCTCGACCTCACCCAGACCTGATCCAGAACAGATCTAATCCTGATCCAGATCTAAACCAGAACTAATCCAGAATTGATCCAGAACTGATCCAAAACACTAGAGAACTAATCTATCTCAGGTGGACACCTTTTCGCCACCTGGCAATGAGGTGGGCGGAGCCTTGGTGGGCGGGTTTTGCTGTTTTTTTCCCCTCAGTTCGGACATTAAATGACCCATCAGCTACTGTTGCCATGGAAACGATCCAGAGCTGTCACGATGCAGTGGAAGCGAGGACCCAAATGCAGACAGTAAAGGTGGGAGGCAGAACGATGCTGCTGACCAAGATTTAATCCAGAACACAAAACAGGAAACAAGACAGGACCTGACACCTGAACACCAAGAGGAATATGTTCACTGAGGGAGTAATGAGGACCAGGTGATGTAACGAGCCTGGAACAGAAAACGCAGGACATGAGGGAAAACTACAAGCAGAACTAAACATGACAAAAACCAAGAACCTAAGAACCTAAACCTAGACAGGACTCAAACCAAAACCAAATTATAACAAAAACTAAAGGTGGTAAAACCAGAACTGTAACCCAGGATCAAAATATGCCAAACCAGAGTAGACAAAACCCAAACACAGGAAACGAGACGGTGAAGCATGGCAGACGTCATAGTTTCATCATCCTCAAGCAGCAGAGGAGCCAAACTGCTGCCCTCTGACTGGACGTTACCTGGACTTGGCTGACACAAAGCACACGGAACAAACGTATTCCACTTTCTGATCCATTTTCCTCTAAACCTCCTCAGAGTTTCCAGAAGGTCCGACCCACCTTCCTCTTCTCGGGTTGGACTTCTTCTTCTGCAGAGGCTCCACCAGTCACAAGACTTCTTCTGTGGTTCTTTTGAAGGCCCACAAACATAAATCTGGGCCCCTTTTGGAAAGTATCAAACTCTGCTGTGATCCGACCCAAGAGGAGAACCCTGAACGCCCCACTGGACACTGACCTGAGAAGGTTCTACGTCCCCCATGAAAGTTCCTGTTACAGTGCGTCAGATACGTCAGACGGCAGGAAGAGCGCAACTCTGACTTCCTGCGGCCGGGTTCCACATCAGAACCCTTCTGTCAGAGCCTGGGTCCTTTCGTTCATCAGAACCCATGTTCTGAAGGTCGGATTCTTGGTTCTTTAGTCCGTGTGAGTGGAACCCAAAACAAAGTTTTCTGAAAATAAATCACACATGGTGCAAAATGATGTCAGTCTCTACCGAGCTGCAGGCTTTTAAACCACAGAAGAAGAAACAGACTCATAGGTCTTCTCAGAATAAAGAAGCTTTGATTTTTCACATCAAACCTTTAGAAGTAAAATTTCTGACCTCCATCCAGCTGACAAGAAGACCTGAATGGAGGTAAAACTCCATTACCCAGCAGCCTCTGCTGGGAACATTTGGTACTGCAGCTTTATTTTTACCATCTGTATGAAAAGATTTCTTTCTGATCTGTTTGTTTCTGTTGCTTCACACACAAACAGGTGAAGCTGAAAAACTGAAACAGATGAAATCCTCATGCCACATCATAGATGGCCCGATGAGTCAGATCAGAAAGTTTCAGAGAGAATCGGGTCAGTTTGGACTCTACAATTAGATCCTAAATAATTCCAATTCTGAACCTAAAACTCCTTTTCTGTCGATTTAAAAACCAACTGAGGTTTTTTAGTCCCTGTTTCACCAATTATTTAGGAGTAAATATTTGGCAACTTTTATCTTTAATATTCACATTATAGAGACGATGACATATTTCTATGTAATTATGAAGATTTTAAAATGACGTGTGAGTTCAGTAGATTGAGGGAGAAAGCAGCTGATCAGAGCCGTGATGGATCATCTGCTGTCACGTCCGGTGTTTGGATTGTAGCTACCAAAATATTTCTCTATGAAAGAATGAAGCAAACTTACAATGAAGATAACGAATGAAATATGATGATGACGTTTATGATGTAAAAAGTTTTTAAGTGTGTCCTGACACGCCGAGTCTCTGACAGGAAGTGAACCGGACGGCATTTGGATGTGTTTTGGTGAATCCAGGAATTAGACAGAGCCGATGTGAACTGTCGTTTCTCTCATGTTGACACACAGTGCTGCAGTTTTTCTCCGTCTCTTCACACATTTTGCAGGAAGTGTTTTGATAGTGAAAAATGTTTTGAATTCTTTTTGTTCCTCTGAAGCTCAGTGAACTGAAAAGATTTGCTGTTGGATATTTTAGTGTTTGTAAGTTTGAGTTTTGTTCATTTGCTTGATGCAATTTGATCCCAGGAGAAAACAAAATCCATTTTTTGTAAATATAATTTATTCTCTCATGCCCTAGGGGTTGTTCATGTGACTGTGTAAAGGTTAAAGGTCAATGTTCGCTGTTTCTCCAACCAGACTTACGAAGCTAGCTGGTGGTTGAATGTGACATTTTCATGAACCTGATTCTTGTTTCATCCAGATGTTAACTTAGCTTAGCATGAAGAGAGAGCTGTTAGCATGGGCTAACCTGATCTTAGGACACCATCTGATCTGAATCATAGTGACAAAGTTTCATTTTCTTACCATTATGATTACAACGTTGCCATGACAACAGACACAGTTGCAAATTAAGTCTGTTTTGATATGATATTCTCAAAATTATCATGAACCCAAAAAAGTTAGCAATATTATTGTGAATCAATAGAAAACTTAAGAATATCTACTGATTTAGTCTATTACTAAGTAGTTGCTCTACAAAGTTTGAGATATGAGAGTTAAAACGTTCAGGCTCAATGTGGCTGCAAATGTGCTAAGAAAATGAAACTATAAGTATAACCAGTTAATTTGTTTAAAGCATTAATGGAGCTAAAATGCTAAAGATTAGCTTGTTCCAGTGAGACAAAGCTAAACACGTTTTTCCTGCAGATGTTTCTTTCCAAACAGAGATTACACTGACACAGGTGGACCAAAAGTTCTCCTGCTCAGAATGGGCTGATATATGGTCCGGCAGAACTCTCTCCATGTCAGCCTCCAGTTAGCATCCACCGCTGTGCTCATGACGACATGTGAAATGTAGGCTACTGGACCATCTGTTGACCACACCACATACACCTGTTTATTCACTCCAACTCAGCTGATTAAAACAGCACAGGTGGACATTTTCTGTGACAGAACAGAAGTGAAACTAAGCTAGCAAAAGTGAATCATTGAGTGTGTCTCAAACCGCGCACTTACATGAGTGCACTGGAAGGTAGTGCGTAGTGCGCACTAAGCACTACCTTCTGTAGTGCACACTATCGTGGGTAAGTCCTGATCCAAATTGAGCACTAACGTTTTGCACTTACCGGTAGTGACGTACCAGCTTAGCAGCGCCGCTCCGTTAATATACCTTTTTTTTCTTCCAAAATCCAAAATCACATCAACATACGTGTTTGCATGTCATACTTTTATGCTAAAACAGCTTTTAAATAAGCAAAGATATCTTAACTGAATTAAAGTACTTTACATTATACATCTGTTTTCATTGCTGTTTACACTGATACCGTTCACGTCTGGCAACAGGAAACCGATTATACTAGAAATCATCATTTAAAATATGAAATGCAGTAATGAAGACGCTAAAACGGAGATGCAGAAAACATTTTATTTAAAATTTTAATTAAATCATTTCTCTCTTGCTGCCTCCTCTTCTCCACAGCAGCGTCCTAGCCCGCAGGGGATAAATGCCTCAGTGCCACTGCTGGCTCGGTAGTTTGATGCCACAGTGACCTAAGGTGAACACAAAATGGAAGGTTATATAAAAGCAAACATTATTATATATATGTACTTTATGGTTACTTTGCAGACGCTTATCTAAAGTGATGTACAATCAGCTACGGCTTCGTCAGCGGTACCAACGAAACGGGCCGGTTCTCTAAACCAGCGGTGTTTCCTAATCAGTTTTCAGATTAAGGACCATTTTGTTTACGCCAGAGACCCCGCAGTGCTTCATCTGGAGGTTCAACAATAATGAATAAACATACGGAACCTATAGCATTAATCTTTTTTAACACTTATAGCCCATCTAGATCCGCGAAATCGGCTATAAAACTGCTAACATTTACGTTGCTAACTCTACTGCAGCCTCCAACAAATGATCAGATCCATAACTGTCATTAGGGATAGAAGAGATACGAAACATGCTGCAGTTTATATTAGAATTATGATCAAATATCTTCATACTTACAACAGTTGAAAATACTCTCCGCATGCTTCGGTACCGCTGAGTCGGTGGCTGCCGGCTCTGAAAACTGGTTGAAAGTCCCTCCCCTTCCGCTACGTCAGCAAGATGGCGTCCGTTTAGTGCGTGTAGTGTCCATCGTTTCGCACTAGATTTTTTGGCCGAGTTTAGGGCAGCATCCGGGTACTTTCAGTGCACTGAGTTTTTACTGAAATTTCTGTGTCAGCGCACTAAGCACTTAAATGTAGTGTTCGAAGTATAGAAGTGCGCGGTTTGGGACACACCCAAAGCTAGCAGAAGCGAAGCAAAGCTGGCAAAAGTGAATCAAAGCTAGCAGAAGCGAAGCAAAGCTGGCAAAAGTGAATCAAAGCTTGCAGAAGTGAAGCTAAGCTAGCAGTGTCCCCTTTTCTTGTGCTAAGCTAGGCTAACATCCTGAACACAGAGATCAGAAACAGGTAGGGTACAAACTGGATCTTAAGGTTCTGCTTAATTTCCTTGCTAACTGGTGCTCACAGTCTGCGTGAAGCTCTGTTTTTTACTGTGTTCTTAGCATGTTTTTGGCATGTAGAGCAGTCAGGATGGAAGGAAATGGCCAGTAATTCAGTCTTGCAACTCCTTTCATCAACCTTTGTTTTTGTTTTGGAGAAAATATGTTCAGTAGGCGGGGCCTGGTTTTTAAATCGTTTTTGTTGGTGGTGACTGGTGGAGGTTCTAGCTAGTAATAACTGGTTCTGACTGGATTTGACTGGTTGGTTCTGATTTTCGTGACTGCCTCTGTTGCTGACCAGTCCTACCAGCCCTGACTGGTTATAACAAGTTCAGATTTGTCCTGAAAAGTTACAGTTGTTCTTGACTAGTCTCAAATTATTTTTTTTACTGGTTCTGACCAATTCTGACTGGTCCTAACTAGTCAGGACTGGTATGGGCTGCTTTTAAGTGCTTCTGTCTGGTTTTAAGTGGTATTAGTTGCTACTGACTGGTCTTAAAAATTCCTGACTATTTTTCTCTGGTTCTGAATTGTGCTAACCAGTCCTCATGTACCTGATATGCCTAAAAATCAGTTTATTCAGAGTTAGGTTAGTTGTTGGTCAATCAATCAGCTGTGTCATTGATAAATCACTTTCTGCCCTTAGTTTTTGGACAAAGTAATGTCTACTCTTAACCAGTGAGAGTCTGTGAAACCCGTTCTAACCAGAGGAGAAAATGTGTCCATCAGAATCTCTATACATAAAAACAGAAGAAAAAGATTTCAAAACCAGTTTCAATCACTTTAAAACCAGTAACAGCCAGTTCTGACCAGTTAGATCCAGTTTGCTAGTATCTGAAACTGTGTTTTGACTACGCTGCTTAGACAGTTGAGATAAGCCAGCCAGTTTGGGCTGGTTAGAGCCAGCACTGGTCATGGCCGGTTCCAGCCAGTTTGGACAGGTTGTGTCTGTAGTTTCTTGATTGTGAGTCTTTTTGCGTTGATTGAAATGCTGTACATGTTTCTTTCTCCTTTAGTTTTGGCATTTTTGACGAACTCTCTGGGATCGCAGGTCTCCAGGAGTGTGTGGTTTGGTCTGCAATTTCTTATCAAGCTGTGGGCTGTTGGTTGCTGATGGAGCAAAGCAATCACAGGATGACCAGGTAATGCTAGCTCATCCTGACTTGTTGCCATAGTGACTTGCTTACTCTTTAGGGCTGCTAGGCACATGTTGCCATAGTAACAGTGAGGTCCTTTGGGTAATCAGTTGCGGAAAATTGTGTTGCTACTCTACAGTGCAAAGATCTCATGTTACCATAGCAACCCCTGGACTGTTGTTTCCATGACAGCATCACCGTGGTATTCTCTGATTTATATTATATTTATATATGTGTTCTTAATATTGAATATTGAGTTTAGACTGATTGATTGCAGGTTATTGGTTAGTGGCCGGCCACTGCCTTCCATGCTGTCACTTTGTTTCCCATCATGCACCTGTTAAAGAAAATAAACTGACAAAAGTTATGAGGTTATAAATAAAAAAAAAAAAAAAAAACTATGGAAACATTAAATGACTGAATGTGTGTGCTGTCAACAATAAAATGAGTGGTTTTATTCTGTGATGTGATTTTTGAAAAAATAGAATAATACGGAATAAAGACTTCTCCAAAAAGTCAGTAAATGACATTTGGTGGATTACCTCTCTGTTGTAACAGTAAATCTACCATTGAAAAAAATGAGTTTATTTTCCTTTTAAATGGAGCCACATTTGAAAGGAACATGCTGGGATGCTGCTTATCCCACATCCTCAGCTCTGCTGCTCATCCCACGTCTTCAACTCTGCTGCTTATCCCACATCCTTAACTCTGCTGCTTATCCCACGTCTTCAACTCTGCTGCTTATCCCACATCTTCAACTCTGCTGCTCATCCAACGTCTTCAGCTCTGCTGCTCATCCCATGTCTTCAACTCTGCTGCTTATCCCACGTCTTCAACTCTGCTGCTTATCCCACACCCTCAACTCTGCTGCTTATCCCACACCCTCAACTCTGCTGCTTATCCCACATCCTCAGCTCTGCTGCTTATCCCACATCTTCAACTCTGCTGCTCATCCCCCGTTTTCAACTCTGCTGCTCATCCCACGTCTTCAACTCTGCTGCTTGTCCCACATCCTCAACTCTGCTGCTTATCCCACATTCTCAACTCTGCTGCTCATCCCCCGTCTTCAGCTCTGCTGCTTATGTCACGTCTTCAACTCTGCTGCTTGTCCCATGTCTTCAGCTCTGCTGCTTATCCCACATCTTCAACTCTGCTGCTCATCCCACGTCTTCAGCTCTGCTGCTTATCCCACGTCTTCAGCTCTGCTGCTCATCCCACATACTCAACCAGTACCTTTGTTCCTGTCTTTTTTTTTATTTTGGGTGTTTTTTTGTCTGTCTTTATTTAGCTTTTAATATGATTGTAAATAAGTTTGTGCTTAAAAGTGAAATAAACTGACTTTACAGCAGTAGAGAATTTATGATTACAAGCATTGTCATGTCAGCAGTTATTGTTCTGTTTGGGTGAAAGTGTTTCTGCTTGTAGCAACAATTATAAAAACGTCTCTTTTTTTAGTTTTATTTAAATAATTCATATTTATTATTAAATGTTAAAACTTAGCTGTTGGGGATTAATAAAGTTATGTTGAAGTTATTATCACTAAACACAATGTGATGATGTCACTCTGGTTTGAAACTAAACCTGATCCAAGACGGGGACCAGGACTGAAACCAGTACCTGTTCCTTGATTGACCCTGGACCCAAACTCTGGGCCTGATCCCTATCCTGGACCGGAACCAGAACTAGGTTTTGGACTGGAACCAGTACCTTGGCCTGTTCCAGAAAGTAGGTTATGTAGAAACTTACCCTTAGTCTGTTACCATGGTAACTGACTGTAAAGGGAACTTCCTCCCAGAGTTTCTACCTGTCTCCTCCACCTGAAGCAGCTGTCAATCATGAGTTGTCATAGCAACGTGATTCCAGAGGTTTAGAAGCTGAATTAATACACAATGTTTACGCAGGGAGGGTTTCCTGATCAATATCTCCTCAAACGGTTTTATGATGTCATTTTCGTTATATTTTTATTTTTCTGTAAATGGATGTTTCTGGAAAGACGGCGGTGAGTCCTGAGGAAGTTCCTCCACGTCTGAAGAACAGTTCAGTGTAGAGATCTACTGTTAGTTCCTCTGTCGGCCTCTCTGGTGCCTCCTCACCATCCTCTTCCTTCTCCTGTGATGAAGGACATCAGTTCCGATCAGAGTACACAGTAAAAAGTTTTATTATCACTTCTGAATTCATAATAAATATCTCTGAATTTTCTTCAGAAGAAAAATCTGCTGGTGAATCAGCCCTCATGTCCCCTCTCTGGAACCTAGCCATGTGGTCAAAGTTCACCAAACTAGTTCAGCTGGTCCGTTGTCCATTTATGGTCGCTCTCTGGTTCCAGAAACATCTGGGCATGTCTTCTAAAGGGTCGTAGCCAAGGCTTTGCAGATCTGAGAACAGAAGGTTAATTTTCGGGATCCTCATACGTAGTTTTCCTCCTGAAGGACAGATCCAGCTGTGAAGTGAACTGCAGATCGTTGCAGGCTGCCTACTGGGAGCGTCCTTTCACAGGCGGCTCGGCCACTTTTTTTATGACTTTATTTAACATTAGTGGAAAACACAGAGCACAGGCCCGACACAGACTCCACATGTTCCACAGTTTCCTCATAAATGTGAGATGTACACGTGTACCGTGGATGGATTTATAAACGAGCATTTGTCAGGGTGCAGGTGTGTATTTACATCCTGGCTCTGCAACGTTTCGACACGTCCGCCTTCCCTCCGTTCTGAGGGACGAGTCTCCAGGATGGCAGGTTGGAAGGTTTCTGACAGAAATGTGGTGTCGGCATTGTCTTCCTCCCGCAGCTCAATGCGGCTTTTTGCTGGTTGTATTCCTGACGTGGGAGCTTGGTGGCCGCCTCCGCTCCACCCATCACCGGTTGGAGAGGGTCGGGGGATGTAAGTCCAGAGGGAAGAGGACTTCCCTCCAGAAGGTGAACCTCTGGTGGCAGTAGGCCCCCCGGCTCCCTGAGACCCCCCAGGACAGGAGCAGCCAGGAGCAGCCAGCCCCAACGACCGGGACACATAGTGACCGCAGCCAATGAGCCGCCACCGAACCCAGAAGGCCCCACCCATTACCCTTCTGGTAAATCTGTCCAGTTACAGCTGATCCAATTTTAAGGGTCGGCAAAAGTAATTTTTTTCAATAGTAGAGGTCAAAAAACTTTTATTGAACTCTGCACCCGATCTGCTTGGACATGGGTCAAATAATAAAGTCATAGTGGTGATCAGTCAAAATGCTGGTGACATTTATGATCAGATTTATTTTAAATGCTGACGCAAGCGAAGCCCTGCAGAGGTGGAGCAGCTGAGATGCAGAGAAATGGCCTTGGAATAAAACCAGGAAGTGGGAGAGCATACGTTCAAATCAGCAGCAACATCATGGAAGTTCGTTGTTGAAGAAATGAGTGGAGACAGCTGGTGTGTTACAAGCGGCAGACCTTCATCTGAACATACATGATGAGCGGAGATGCTCCATGACCCTGCTACAGCTTGCGGTAATAATCGTTTGGTTCTACTTGTCAAAGCGTTAATGTGGCCGGGGTTTGTGGCTGTACTGTTAAAGCTAGACGTAATAAAGAGACACCATGCCGACTGAGGCCGTCTGCAGGAGCCGACTCTTATAGAGTCTAAATGAATCTGATTAACGGGCCGCCCTGGTACTGCAGGAATATTACATTTAAACCATGTTGACATGTCTTCGCATACCTGAAGCCAGAACCTGTGGACAGGTGTGCAGGACCACAAAATAGGTGTGTTTTCATTGCAGTGTGTGCAGATGTTTGATTGTGACAGACCCATCCTGAACATCCTTTGTCCTGTATAATGAGTTCTATGCAGAATTTTGAATTGTATTGGGTCCAAGACTCGATGAGGGTCCAGGACTCAGTTCGGGTCCAGGATTCAGCTTGGGTCCAGGACTTGACGAGGGTCCAGGACTGATGCGGGTCCAGGATTCGACGTGGTCTGGGAAAAGCAGCCAGAAAACTAAAGTAATTAAAAATTGCGACTTTCTGATTGGATGAGACAGCAGTAGCTGCTTTGATTGGCTGACACGGAGGAGGGGGGGGGGGGGGGTTGCAGTGGCGTCATTAGCTGATTTTCCCTCTTTTGCGTCTTGCCCCGGCAGCATAGACCAATGTAAATCACTGTATATAGATGCTGTTAAACTTGCCGCTAGCTCCTCCAGCTGCTCCGCTCCGTTATTTCTCAATAGCCACAGGCCACACACACACACACACACACACACACACACATACTCAAATCCAGAGCAACGCTGGGCTGAGCAGGGCTGGACGGTGTGTTGGAGGGTCTGATTAGCCCTGTCGCTAACGTTAACTGTTACTGTGTGTCAGATTACAGTAGTTGCTTCTATAGCGCCAACCCACAACTGATAACCAGAGGGCTCTGTGTGCAAATGTGCAGAGGAGAGAGCAGCAGCAGTCAGAGCATGGCAAACCAGAGCTAGCAAACCAGCATAGAGCTAGCAAACCAGCATAGAGCTAGCAAACCAGCAGAGAGCTAGCAAACAAGCATAGAGCTAGCAAACCAGCAGAGAGCTAGCAAACAAGCATAGAGCTAGCAAACCAGCATAGAGCTAGCAAACAAGCATAGAGCTAGCAAACAAGCATAGAGCTAGCAAACCAGCATAGAGCTAGCAAACAAGCATAGAGCTAGCAAACCAGCAGAGAGCTAGCAAACAAGCATAGAGCTAGCAAACCAGCATAGAGCTAGCAAACCAGCATAGAGCTAGCAAACCAGCAGAGAGCTAGCAAACAAGCATAGAGCTAGCAAACCAGCATAGAGCTAGCAAACAAGCATAGAGCTAGCAAACCAGCAGAGAGCTAGCAAACGAGCATAGAGCTAGCAAACCAGCATAGAGCTAGCAAACCAGCAGAGAGCTAGCAAACAAGCATAGAGCTAGCAAACCAGCAGAGAGCTAGCAAACAAGCATAGAGCTAGCAAACCAGCATAGAGCTAGCAAACAAGCATAGAGCTAGCAAACAAGCATAGACCTAGCAAACCAGCATAGAGCTAGCAAACCAGCATAGAGCTAGCAAACCAGCAGAGAGCTAGCAAACAAGCATAGAGCTAGCAAACCAGCATAGAGCTAGCAAACCAGCATAGAGCTAGCAAACCAGCAGAGAGCTAGCAAACAAGCATAGAGCTAGCAAACCAGCATAGAGCTAGCAAACAAGCATAGAGCTAGCAAACCAGCAGAGAGCTAGCAAACAAGCATAGAGCTAGCAAACCAGCATAGAGCTAGCAAAATGGACAGAAAATCTAAAATAAAGCAGCTACAACTCCTTAGCTTTTTAGAAGAAAAGTAAAGGATAAGATATACCTTATTGTCCCAATTATGTGTATCTTTGTTTGACACAAGCAGATCGCCGACGGGGTCACTACACAAGACATTACATTAGATTAGATTAGATTAAACTTTATTGATCCCACGGACGGGGAAATTCACTTATTACAGCAGCAAAGCAGAGAAAGTGAAAAAAGAAAGAATAAATAGATAAACTTAAGAATTAAATATAACACAATAAACATAAAAACAATAACAGAATAAGGTGACGGTATAAATGACTGTGTAAACAGTGTAAACAGACTACAACATGAAGCCTGATTCAGGTGTTACAGATTGTTGTAGAGTCTGACAGCAGTTGGGATGAAGGACCTGCGGAGCCTCTTTCTTACACCGTGGGTGTAACAGTCTGCTGCTGAAGGAGCTGCTCAGGGACCCCACAGTGTAATGTAGGGGGTGAGAGGTGTTGCTCATGATGGATGTCAGTTTGGCTAACATCCTTCTCTCCCCCACTTCCTCTACGGAGTCCAGAGGACAATCCAGGACAGAGCTCGCTCTCCTGATCAGTTTATTGATCCTGCTCCTGTCCCTGTCTGTGCTGCTCCCTCTCCAGCAGACCACAGCATAGAATATGGCTGAGGCCACCACAGAGTCATAAAAAGTCCTAAGGAGAGTCCCACACACTCCGAAGGACCTCAGTCTTCTCAGCAGGTGGAGGTGACTCTGTCCCTTCTTGTAGAGGGCGTGGGTGTTTGTAGACCAGTCCAGTTTGTTGTTTAGGTGAACACCCAGGAATTTATAGTTCTCCACCACCTCCATGTCCGATCCCTGGATGTTCACCTGTGTGAGAGAGGATGCTTTCCTCTGGAAGTCCACAATCATCTCCTTTGTCTTGCTGGTATTCAGCTGGAGCTGGTTACGCTCAAAGTCCCTGATGAATGTCCTGTACTCCAGATCGTCCCCCTCAGAAACACAGCCAACAACGACTGTGTCATCGGAGAACTTCTGGATGTGGCAGTGTGTGTTATTGTAAGTGAAGTCCGAAGTGTAGAGAGTGAAGAGGAAGGGAGAGAGCACCGTACCCTGAGGGGCACCTGTGCTGCAGAGCACCACGTCAGATTCACAGTGCTGCAGCCTCACATACTGTGGTCTGTTGGTGAGATAGTCCTTAATCCATGCAGTCAGGTGTTGGTCTACTCCCATACTTTCCATCTTCACTCTTAGCAGTGAAGGCTGGATAGTATTAAAAGCGCTGGAGAAGTCGAAAAACATGATTCTCACAGCACTTCCGCTGACCTCCAGGTGTTGCAGTGATCTGTGCAGCAAGTAAATCACTGCGTCGTCCACTCCAATCCCAGGCCGGTAGGCAAACTGCAGGGGGTCCAGCTGAGTGTCCACCAGGGGTCTTAGCTGTTTCAGAATGATCCTCTCCATGGTCTTCATCGGGTGAGAAGTCAAGGCAACAGGCCTGAAGTGGTTGGGCTCCCTTGGGCACCGTATCTTCGGTACTGGGACCACACAGGAGGTCTTCCACAGGGCCGGGACTTTCTCTAGGCTCAGGCTCAGATTGAACACGTGCCTGACCACACCACAGACCTGTTCAGCACAGTCCTTGAGTAGTCTGGGGCTGATGCCGTCTGGTCCTGGGGCCTTCCTTGCCTTGATCTTTTTAAGCTGACTTCTCACCTGATCGTTTGTTATGGAGAGGGGGGTGGAGGATAACTGAAGTGGTGATGTGGGCGTGATGAGTGGTGAGAGTGTTAGAGGAGGGATAGAGGGGGGTGCTGAACTAGTTGGAAGGGGGGCAGTGGGCTGGTGGGCGTCAGATGTTGAGGGTGGCAGGTCGAGAAGAGGGGGGAGGAGGGCGGCTGACCAGAGGTGTGAAGAGGTGGTAGTGGGGGTGAGAGAGGGAGGTGAGGCAGAATCAAATCTGTTGAAGAACAGATATAATTCATCTGTCCAGTCCTTGTCCCCGCTGATTTGGTCTCTCCCCACTCCTTTTCCGTGGCCTGCGATGTTCTGCAGTCCTCTCCAGACGTCCCTGGTGTTGTTCTGCTCCAGCCTCTTCTCCAGTTTCCTCCTGTAGGAATCCTTCCCCTTCCTGATTTTATATCGGAGCTCCCTCTGAACTCTGCGCAGCTCCTCCTTGTCCCCCGAGTTAAAGACCCTTTTCTTCTCATTTAGTAGGGCCTTAATCTCAGAGGTTACCCAGGGTTTGTTATTGGGGAAAAAACCGCACCGACTTGGATGGCACAGTGTTTTCCATACAGAAATTAATGTAATTATGTTACACGCGCGCAGGTGTCAGTGTGTGTGTGCCCATCTTGGGGGGGAAACTCCGAGAGCTCGAAAGAGAGATCAGCTCTGACATGTGTCATATCCTATACAGTCTATGTGCATATCAGATAAATAACACCAGACTGTTTAGTTTTTAAAAAAAGAACTCAGTATAAACCGTTCATTGAGCAAATGAGACTTAAAGGACTTCAGCTGTGACTTGCTATGACATAGAAATCAGATCAGAATAGTTCAGTTTGATCTGGTAGGGGCGTAATGTAAGAAGAAGCACTGATAGTCTTTTTCTGAATGTTAGTTATGGAAATTGGGGGTTGTCTTGTATTTTGTATTTGTATTTATTTATTTAAAAGGGACAGGACAAGAAAACATTGTTACAGTTTCAAATGCAACCGATGCCATGTCCACAGGCCATCTAGCTAACAGCTAAATTGCAGACCAAGTCCCTGAGACAAAACAAAGAGGATCAATTAAAAATACAAACAATTAGACACAAATATAAACATTAAAACATACAAGGTATATAATACAGAATTACCATTTATTACCATGTGATAGTTTAAAAATACTATAATGTGGTATTTATTGGGGGACAGAAGACAAGTATCAGATTGCGTTCAACAGGATTTTGAGTTTAAATCATAAATTGAAGCAAAATGTCTCAGAAACTGTACAAATATGTCACATCGGGCTCTTATGGGTTAAATCAGCCGGACCTGTCGGGATGAGCCGGACTTGTCGGGATGAGCCGGACCTGTCGGGGTGAGTCGGACTTGTCGGGATGAGCCGGACTTGTCGGGATGAGCCGGACCTGTCGGGCTGAGCCGGACTTGTCGGGATGAGTCGGACCTGTCGGGGTGAGCCGGACTTGTCGGGGTGAGCCGGACTTGTCGGGGTGAGCCGGACTTGTCGGGGTGAGCCGGACCTGTCGGGGTGAGCCGGACTTGTCGGGGTGAGTCGGACTTGTCGGGGTGAGCCGGACTTGTCGGGATGAGTCGGACCTGTCGGGGTGAGTCGGACTTGTCGGGATGAGTCGGACCTGTCGGGGTGAGTCGGACTTGTCGGGATGAGTCGGACCTGTCGGGATGAGTCAGACCTGTCGGGGTGAGTCGGACCTGTCGGGATGAGCTGGACCTGTCGGGGTGAGTCGGACTTGTCGGGATGAGCCGGACTTGTCGGGATGAGCCGGCTCGCCCTTCATCCAGCTTGGTGGAAGACTCCTCCGGTTCTGGCTTTTTGAGTTACTTCATGTTTTCTTTTGTTGTTGTTGACTTGCTTTTTGTTTGTTTACTTCACCCGCGCAGCTGATGTAACACTGTGGAAACATAAACCCCGCCCCTCCTCTATCCAGTGCTCTGGTTGGACAGTACTCTGTCGTTCTTTACTCGACAGGCTGACGTCACCTGGGAATCCCCCCCCCCCCCCCCCCCCCCCCCCCCCACCCCCCCCCCCCCCCCCCCCCCCCCCCTCTCTCTCTCTTTCTCTCACTTCCCGTAACAGCTGAGGCAAAACAAACAAGATGGTTGCCTCTGCCCCATTTTCAAAGTGGCGGCAGCTGATTGGCTGTGAGGAAACAGAGGAGCTGTGTTATTGGCTGGCGAATGGAAAAGTAACAGTTTATTGGCTGAGTGGAGCCGAGTAGATCCGCCTCTTGCAGACATAGAAACAGAGCAGGTAGAAGAGATTCTGTTGTAATTCCGTTCTCTTTTCACTCTTTAACTTTCACTCTTTTAAACTTTATTTAAATTCCCATAACAAATAAGAGCAACTCAAAGAGCTTCACATGATGGCAGTTACAGAAACTAAAACTATTTAAACTGCTGCCGGTAATAAAAATAATTTCCAAATAATAATCATGTTTAAAAAGCAAGAAAAGCAAGAATTTGATATAAACATAAAACTGTTGGATGGTTGAAGAAAGCAAAGAACACAGAAAGTTTTCTTTTTACTGCTGTGGAAATTTCATATATTCCCTTTAATATTGTGTCTACTGATCACTCTCAAGGTAAACAGATTGTTTAAGTTCTTGGTAACAGAGATTAATGCTGAGCAGCCTGTTTCTATCGTAAGTGGATGCATTTCCTTAGAGCAGTTCACACTGACCTGTGTGACTTATCTGATACCAGCCAGATACCTTCAGGATGACCCAGCAGGGCATCCTGCCTTAATGTCACTGGGGTTGTTTATGTGCTCAATAAATGCAAAAGCTCATTAGGTTTGCTGAAGTGTCTAATCCTGTGTGAGGAACAATCTCTTTGTTTTTATCTTACAAGATATATGATGTGCTGTGATGTGATCATTCTGCTTAAAAGATGCTGCTTGTGTGTTTCTTATCAGATTCTCTTCAGATCTCTGTGCTGTCAGACCTCTGAACTGTGTCTCGAATTGCAATTCTATTCTTTCTATTCTTTCTATTCTTTGTATTTTAATTCTGTGTTTAATAAACTTGTAATCACTTTTCACTTCAGAACCAGACTCCTCATCCTTGACAGAGTAACTTTTTGCCTCAACATTACTTTTACAAATATCATATATATATATATATATATATATATATATATATATATATATATATATATATATATATATATATTATATTTATATATTATATATTATATATTATATATTATATATGATAGAGTTAATCTAAAAATAAATAAATAAATACAGTAATAGTAAATAAATCAAATAAAACAAAGTTAAAGAAAGAAACAAAGACCTGGCTAAACCTTGTAAAAACAGGATTTCTGACTCCGGTTCTGGTCCTTCAGGTCTGGGTCTTACTGGGGGATTTTGATAGAGACCAGTAAACTCAACATCATGCCTTTGGACGGTGGGAGGAAGCCGAAGAGAACCCGCTGCTCCACCCTTCCCGCAGCCGAGACTCCAACCAGCGACCTTCTTGCTGTGAGATGAAGGTCATGTTTTCTGATAATGAAGGATGGGTGGTGAAAAAGAGAAGGGGTCCACGTCCAGAGCCCTGTGGGACCCCCATGTGACTGGGCTTGTGTGGAAGACGCATCATTTACAGGCTGGAATGTGGCTGAAAGATCTGGTCTGAGCCCAGGTCCTGACCCCCCAGAAATAAACCATTAAAATTTAATAAATAAATAAATAGATTGTTAAAATCTGAAAACACAAATAGGTCATTTATTGATTTATTATAAAATAAATAAATAAACAGGGATATTCTGCCTCGTCTGGTTGTGACTGGAAACGTCTGGCTGATCTATGTGTTGTGGTTCTATGTCCACAGCTGACTGCGAGCTTTGGTCCCGGTTCTGCTCAGCTGCTTCTGTAGGACTTTTCCACCTCATCTTCCTCAGCAGCATCTTGTCCTCCTTGGTCTCGTTCCCGTTTCTGCCACTACCTCCCGGTGCCGTCCAGGGTCCTGGTTTTTGATCTCGCGGTGGCTGCTGGGACATCGCGTGCTCCTGCGTCCCTCTGTCGCATGTCTGGAGAAATGTCAGCCGGTAACCCGAACCAGGTCCGGACCGGGGAGCAGAACCGAGGCGCAGCTGAGGTTCCGCAGACCGTGTTCGTCATCCTGGACTCGGCGGAAACCCTCAACCTGGTCAGGTGAGTCCGGATGTCCCAGAATTCACCGTTATTTCTGCTCCCGCCGAACTCCGTTCAGAAATCTGGATCTTTAAGTCAGGTTCTTGTTCTGGTGAAGTCTGAAGGTGTCCAACCGAACCGATCGGGTCTGGGGCCGGTTCTGCTGAATTCGGCTCATCCATTCTTCAGCTCACCATCAACATTACAACTAAATCTGTCTTTATGTGCCGAAACTTCCTCCTTCTTGTGGGAAACATGTTGAAGTGGGAAGTTTCGGGTTTACAGGTGAGTTCATGAAGTCAGTTTGGTGTCCTGAAAGTGTCCAGAGTGTCTGATGATGATGATGATGATGGACAGGTAGTTGTTTTTGTTGTCTCTGTGTGACCTTTGATTCCTGTGAGTCATTCAGCAGGAATTTCCCTCCACTATTTTCCCAGGACAGTCTGGGTTTAGTCTCCTTCTTCCTCCTCCTCCTCCTCCTCCTCCTCCTCTGTATAAAATCCTGCAGTCAGCTGTAATTATTGTGTTAAATAATCTTTTAAAGTGACGTTTGCAGACTGAATGATGTGTTTGAGGATCACAGACCAACGTTGTTTTTCTGAGAACTTGTTTTGGTAGAAAGAGGTGACGGGTCTGAACTTGACTTCCCAGCTTTCCCAGCCTTCCCAGTCTGCCCTCCAGGGAAATGAGTTGGGAAAATAAAAACAAGCAAGAGGTGGCGATGATGATGATGATGTGAGGAAGATGCCCTGAAAGTTCCACTCCGTGTGTTGTCGTGGAGAAACCAGACCAGGACCGATGTTCTGGTCCACATCCCAGGAAATCTGTACTGGGTGTGGGAGGAGGGAGGTGAACAGGAAGTGACTCAGCAGATACACACACTCATGTATGTTCTCATTATGTTATGGGGACTGAGTTACACACTGCAGGCATGGGATTGGTGGTTAACTGAATCCAGATGTGGATCCAACCTGGACCCTGAAACCTGGTCTTGAGAGCTCAGAAGTCATGACGACTGGACCAAACCTCCTTCCCAACCTAAATGTCGTACTAAATGCTTTATAAGGTGTGTTTATTCAGTCGGGCAGACCGCGGACGTCTCCGATACCAGAAAAATGATCACGCTTGTTCTGCTGCAACACGAATGTGTAAAATCACATAAACACTCCTTATCGATCTTTACTCTGAAAAACTCCTGCAGATCTCCCCGAGAGAGGGAGAGAGGATGGAAAGATTAAAAAAATAAACAAAAATAAATCAGCAAAACAAACATGTAACAGTGAGTCAGCAGATTCTATCTGTTATCGTTGTGGGTTTATAGTCGGAGACCTTCAGGTCAAAATGTGTTAGAAGCAACTTCTGTAGATGTATTTATGTTCTTCTTCTGCTCTTTATGCTGCTACACACTGGTTTATACTGGGATTAAAAGCTGCTACAGACTGGTTTATACTGGGATTAAAAGCTGCTACAGACTGGTTTATACTGGGATTAAAAGCTGCTACAGACTGGTTAATACTGGGATTAAAAACTGCTACAGACTGGTTCGTACTGGGATTAAAAACTGCTACAGACTGGTTTGTACTGGGATTAAAAGCTGTTACAGACTGGTTTATACTGGGATTAAAAGCTGTTACAGACTGGTTTATACTGGGATTAAAAGCTGTTACAGACTGGTTTATACTGGGATTAAAAGCTGTTACAGACTGGTTTATACTGGGATTTAAAGCTGTTACAGACTGGTTTATACTGGGATTAAAAGCTGTTACAGACTGGTTTATACTGGGATTAAAAGCTGTTACAGACTGGTTTATACTGGGATTAAAAGCTGTTACAGACTGGTTTATACTGGGATTTAAAGCTGCTACAGACTGGTTTATACTGGGATTTAAAGCTGCTACAGACTGGTTTATACTGGGATTAAAAGCTGTTACAGACTGGTTTATACTGGGATTAAAAGCTGTTACAGACTGGTTTATACTGGGATTAAAAGCTGTTACAGACTGGTTTATACTGGGATTAAAAACTGTTACAGATTGGTTTATACTGGGATTAAAAGCTGCTACAGACTGGTTTATCCTGGGATTAAAAGCTGCTACAGACTGGTTTATACTGGGATTAAAAGCTGTTACAGACTGGTTTATACTGGGATTTAAAGCTGCTACAGACTGGTTTATACTGGGATTAAAAGCTGCTACACACTGGTTTATATTTTAAAAGAGAGAAAAAGAAAACTGGTAAACTAAAATAAAAAACGGCTGGTGGGAGTTCACAGTAGTTTCTGAGTTTATGGGGTCTAAAAAATGAGCTGGGTGTTGGTGACTTGTGAGGACCATGCTAGATGTCCTGACAATGTCTGCAGTTGCAAGAGGTCCTCACAAAGTCAGGGAAACACACATACACACACAGGAAGTGGTAAAAGGCCAGCACTGCCAGATGGTCCTCCACATTCTTCTTCTATGGTGTCCAACATGAGAATTAATTTTTCTCAGACGTCACTCTTTGTTTATTCTTCAGCATGCTCTGCATTCCCTCACGGGTTCTTGCGTTCCCTCACGGGTTCTTGCGTTCCCTCACGGGTTCTGGGGTTCCCTCACGGGTTCTTGCGTTCCCTCACGGGTTCTGAGGTTCGTTCTTTACTGAACTATATTCATTCCAGTTATTTGACTGATTTACATGTTCATGAAGAAAATGGTGAGAGCTCATTGGCTGTGGGTGGTGTAGGATCTGGAAGCTGATTTGCTGATTCTCTCTCATAGGGTGGAGTCTGGAATCGTTGCCGACATCGAGGTCGACAGTTTGCTTCCTTCTGACTGCGAAACCTTTTACCAGATGAAGAGTCAACCCGTCAGCATCAGGTAACACACCTGGGACGTGTAGGTACACACAAAGCCGTTCTAGATTAAAACTTTCAAGTCCAGATTAAACCGGTTCAAGGTTCAGATCTAGATCAAAGCGGTTCAGGTTCGGATGGTTTAAGGTTCTTGTTCATATGATGTAATACAATGACCTCATTACGTCTCTCCCTCCTTAGTTCACCAGTAGCACCTTGTTCCTCATCATCATCCTCACTGCCGTCAGTCATGTCGTCCAGGTAAACAACAACAAAGAAGAGAAGTTTTCTGATGTTTTCCTGTTTATACTACTACTACTACTACTACTACTACTACTCCTCTTGCAGGGTGCTGATGCGGCAGGGTCTGATGCGTCAGCAGGCTCTGGAGGAGGAACAGAAGGAGGCGCAGCAACAGCAGCGCTCCATTGGCTCCTCCTTGCCCATCTGTGTGTCCGTGTCCTCCTCTTGCAGACCTGCTCAGATCCCGGTGGAGGTTCTGAAGGTAAGAGGAGCTCAGAAAAAACAAACAGAAGGAGGTCTGTTTTCTGATTGGTGGAAAATTTCCTCTGTATTTAAACGAATAAACACAGTTGATATGAAAGTTGTTTTGTTTTCAGCGCAGTTAAAAATGGAAAGAAATACGAGCTGCTGATATCATTGATTCAACATTTCCTATAGGTGCAGCTGTCAATGTTTAGCTGTGCTAATAAATCAATGAAATCAAAAATATTTTATTAATCAGGAAAAACAGGAAATTATCATTAAATTTTAAATGTAGCTAACATCATGTAGCTAACACCATATAGCTATCACCATATAGCTATCACCATAAAGCTATCACCATAAAGCTAACATCATGTAGCTATCACCATAAAGCTATCACCATAAAGCTAACATCATGTAGCTAACACCATATAGCTATCACCATGTAGCTATCACCATAAAGCTAACACCATAAAGCTAACATCATGTGGCTAACACCATATAGCTATCACCACTTAGCTACCACCACTTCGCTACCACCATGTAGCTATCACCACGTAGCTAACACCATGTAGCTAAACCCATCTAGCTAACACCGCGAGTGTGAGTGTGTCTCAAACCGCGCTCCACTGTATTAATCTATCTCAGTAGATAACAATAGAAACCATCAGCACACGTTCACGTGTCTTTGCATGTCTCCCCCATACCTGTTAGTATAAAGTGCAATTTAAAACACTAATAAAACAGCTCGTAAATAAGCAAAGATATCTTAACTGAATTAAAGTACGTTACATTATACATGTGTTTTATTGGTGTTTACACTGATACGTTCACGTCTGCAACAGGAAACCGATTTTACTAGAAACCATCATTTAAAATATGAAATGCAGTAATGAAGATGCTAAAACAGGGATGCAGAAAACATTTTATTTTAAATTTTTATTAAAACATTTCTCTCTTGCCGCCTCTTCGTCTCCATAGCAGCGTCCTAGCCCGCAGGCGGTAAATGCCTCAGTGCCACTGCTGGCTCGGTGGTTTGATGCCACAGCGACCTACGGTGAACACACAATGGCAGGTTATATAAAAGCAAACATTATTATATATATGTACTTTATGGGTACTTTGCAGACGCTTATCTAAAGTGATGTACAATCAGCTACGGCTTAGTCAGCGTTACCATGGAAACGGGCCGGTTCTCTAACCAGCGGCGTTTCCTAATCAGTTTTCAGATCAAGGACCATTTCGTTTACGCCAGAGACCCTGCAGTGCTTCATCTGGAGGTTCAACAATCATGAATAAACATACGGAACCTATAGCATTAATCTTTTTTAACACTTATAGCCCATCTAGATCCTCGAAATCGTCTATAAAACTGCTAATATTTACGTTGCTAACTCTACTGCAGCCTCCAACAAATGATCAGATCCATAACTGTCATCAGGGATAGAAGAGATAAGAAGCATGCTGCAGTTTATATTAGAATTATGATCAAATATCTTCATACTTACAACAGTTGAAAATACCCTCCGCCTGCATCGGTACCGCTGAGTGGGTGGCTGCCAGCTCTGAAAAACTGGCTGAAAGTCCCTCCCCTTTCGCTACGTCAGCAAGATGGCGTCCGTTTAGTGCGTGTAGTGTCCATCGTTTCGCACTAGATTGTTGGCCGAGTTTAGGGCAGCATCCGGGTACTTTCAGTGTTTTTACTGAGGTTTCTGTGTCACACACTAAGCACTTAAATGTAGTGTTGGAAGTATAGAAGTGCGCGGTTTGGGACACACCCCATGTAGCTAACACTATGCAGCTAATACATGTAGCAAACAGATGTATGTACATACATGGTTGCAGACTCAGCCATTATTGTCCTCTGTCTGTCCAACAGGTGCAGACTCACCTGGAGAACCCCACCAAGTATCACCTCCAGCAGGCTCAGAGGCAGCAGGTCCTTCAGTACCTGTCCACCAACCAAACAGCCAATCAGCAGCCAGCTGT
Source organism: Melanotaenia boesemani (assembly GCF_017639745.1). Lineage (NCBI taxonomy): Eukaryota > Metazoa > Chordata > Actinopteri > Atheriniformes > Melanotaeniidae > Melanotaenia > Melanotaenia boesemani. The sequence goes on along the minus strand of NC_055694.1, from coordinate 640,530 downwards.
GCAGCCAAGCTCTTCTCTTGAGCCAATGGAAAGCAGCCCCAAACAAGAAGTAATTACTCTAAACATATAAACAAACAGTTGTAAACATAAAGACAGCTCTGTCTCCTCCTGGTTCAAACATGAGAAAACTGTCCAATCACAAAGACTCAATGTGCTCAGCGGATTTTTTTTAAAGTCATGTCAACAGGAAGTGAGCTGAATGATGTCATAGATGAAGGCAACAGACCGATGAGGACATCAATGTTACATGAGTTTCATGACAGCTCTTGTACATGAGGTTCAGACTCCTGATCATCTGTCACATGACGACTATACAGCTGACTAAATGATGGACCGGGTCAGCACAGAACCGGGTCAGAGCACAGCCGGTTCTAAGCAGAAAAACGGTGCTTGGGCAGAATTAAAGGAGCAGTTCAGCAGTTTTCAGTGGGCAGAGTTCTTCCTGCCTGACTCAGTCTGCTGAGTTCACACTTCCACAGGATCTGAGTCAGTTTCCTCCAGTCCAGCAGTTTCCTCCCAGAGTCACAGTGAAAGCCGGTCAGGCTGCTGGTGCTGAGCCAACTCCATCCATCCATCCATCCATTTATCCATCCATCCATCCATCCATCCATTTATCCGTCCATCCATCCATTTATCTATCCATCCATCCATCCACCCATCCACTTATCCATCCTTCCATTTATCTATCCATCCATCCATACACCCATCCATTTATCCATCCATCCATCCGTCCATCCATTTATCCATCCATCCATCTATCCATCCATCCATTTATCCATCCATCCATTTATCTATCCATCCATTCATCCACCCATCCAATTATCCATCCATCCTTTTATCTATCCATCCATCTATCCATTTATCCATCCATCCATTTATCTATCCATCCATTCATCCACCATCCAATTATCCATCCATCCTTTTATCTATCCATCCATCCATCCATTTATCCATCCATTCATTTATCTATCCATTCATCCATCCATCATCCATCCATCCATCCATCCATCCATCCATCCATCCATCCACCCATCCAATTATCCATCCATCTATTTATCTACCCATCCATCCATCCATCCATCCACCCATCCATTTATCCATCCATACATTTATCCATCCATTCATCCATCTATCTATCCATCCATCCATTTATCCATTTATCCATCCATTTATCTATCCATCCATCCATCCATCCACCCATCCATCCATCCATCCATCCATCCATCCATCCATCCATCCATTTATCTATCCATCCATCCATCCATCTATCCATCTATCCATCCATTTATCCATCCATCCATTTATCTATCTATCCATCCATCCATTTATCCATCCATTCATTTATCTATCCATTCATCCATCCATCATCCATCCATCCATCCATCCATCCATCCACCCATCCAATTATCCATCCATCTATTT
>NC_055694.1:546608-636608 GCF_017639745.1 Melanotaenia boesemani | reverse complement strand
ATCCATCCATCCATCCATCCATTTATTTATCATCCATCCAACAATTTATCCATCCATCCATCCATCCATTTATCCATCCATCCATCCATCCGTCCACCCATCCATTTATCCATCCGTCCATTTATCCATCCATCCATTTATCTATCCATCCATTCATCCACCCATCCAATTATCCATCCATCCATTTATCTATCCATCCATTTATTTATCAACCATCCAACAATTTATCCATCCATCCATTTATCCATCCATCCATCCACCCATCCATTTATCCATCCATCCATTTATCTATCCATCCATTCATCCACCCATCCAATTATCCATCCATCCATTTATCTATCATCCATCCATCCATCCATTTATCCATCCATCCATTTATCTATCCATTCATCCATCCATCATCTATCCATCCACCCATCCAATTATCCATCCATCCATTTATCTACCCATCCATCCATCCACCCATCCATTTATCCATCCATACATTTATCCATCCATCCATCCATCCATACATTTATCCATCCATCCATCCATCCATCCATCCATCTATCCATCCATCCATTTATCCATCCATTTATCTATCCATTTATCTATCCATCCATCCATCCATTTATCCATCCATCCATTTATCTATCCATCCATCCATCCACCCATCCATTTATCCATCCATCCATTTATCCATCCATCCATCCGTCCATCCATTTATCCATCCATCCATCCATCCATCCATCCACCCATTCATCCATCCATCCACCCATCCATCCATCCATTTATCCATCCATCCATCCATCAATCCACCCATCCATTTTTCCATCCATTTATCGTCCATCCATTTATCTATCCATCCATCCATCCATCCATTTATCCATCCATCCATTTATCCATCTATCCATCCACCCATCCATCCATCCATCCATCCATCCATCCATCCTCCTGTCCATTTATCCATCCATCCATCCATCCATCCATTTATCCATCCATCCATCCATTTATCCATCCATCCATCCATCCATCCATCTATTTATCCATCCATCCATTTATCCATCCATCCATCCATCCATCCATCCATCCATCCATCCATCCATCCACCCACCCACCCATCCATCCACCCATCCATTTATCCATCCATCCATCCATCCCTCCATCCATCCATCCATCCATTTATCCATCCATCCATTTATCTATTCATCCATCCATCCATCCATCCATCCATCCATCCATCCATCTATCCATCCATTTATCCATCCATCTATTTATCTATTCATCCATCCATCCATCCATCTATCCATCCATCCATTTTTCCATTTATCCATCCATCCATTTATCTATCCATCCATCCATCCATCCACCCATCCATTTATCCATCCATCCATTTATCTATCCATCCACCCACCCACTTATCCATCCATCCATTTATCTATCCATCCATCCATCCACCCATCCATTTATCCATTTATCCATCCGTCCATCCATCCATCCATCCATCCATCCATCCATCCATCCACCCATCCATTTATCCATCCATCCATTTATCTATCCATCCATCCATCCATCCATCCACCCATCCATTTTTCCATCCATTTATCCATCCATCCATTTATCTATCCATCCATCCATCCACCCACCCACTTATCCATCCATCCATTTATCTATCCATCCATCCATCCACCCATCCATTTATCCATTTATCCATCCATCCATCCATCCATCCATCCACCCATCCATTTATCCATCCATCCATTTATCTATCATCCATCCATCCATCCACCCATCCATTTTTCCATCCATTTATCCATCTATCCATCTATCCATTTATCTATCCATCCATCCATCCATTTATTTATCATCCATCCAACAATTTATCCATCCATCCATCCATCCATCCATTTATCCATCCATTCGTCCATCCATCCATTTTTCCATTTATCCATCCATCCATTTATCTATCCATCCATCCATCCATCCACCCATCCATTTATCCATCCATCTATTTATCTATCCATCCACCCACCCACTTATCCATCCATCCATTTATCTATCCATCCATCCATCCACCCATCCATTTATCCATCCGTCCATCCATTTATCCATTTATCCATCCATCCATCCATCCATCCATCCATCCATCCATCCATCCATCCACCCATCCATTTATCCATCCATCCATTTATCTATCCATCCATCCATCCACCCATCCATCCATCCATCCATCCATCCATCCATCCATCCACCCATCCATTTATCCATCCATCCATTTATCTATCCATCCATCCATCCACCCATCCATTTTTCCATCCATTTATCCATCTATCCATTTATCTATCCATCCATCCATCCATTTATCCATCCATCCATCCATCCATTTATCTATCCATCCATCCATCCATCCACCCATCCATTTATCCATCCATCCATTTATCTATCCATCCATCCAACCATTTGTCCATCCATCCATTCATCCATCCATCCATCCATTTATCCATCCATCCATCCATCCATTTATTTATCATCCATCCAACAATTTATCCATCCATCCATCCATCCATCCATTTATCCATCCATCCATCCATCCGTCCACCCATCCATTTATCCATCCGTCCATTTATTCATCCATCCATTTATCTATCCATCCATTCATCCACCCATCCAATTATCCATCCATCCATTTATCTATCCATCCATTAATTTGTCAACCATCCAACAATTTATCCATCCATCCATTTATCCATCCATCCATCCATCCATCCACCCATCCATTTATCCATCCATCCATTTATCTATCCATCCATTCATCCACCCATCCAATTATCCATCCATCCATTTATCTATCCATCCATCCATCCATCCATCCATCCACCCATCCATATTTCCATCCATCCATTTATCTATCCATCCATCCATCCATCCACCCATCCATTTTTCCATCCATTTATCCATTTATCCATCTATCCATTTATCTATCCATCCATCCATCCATTTATCCATCCATCCATCCGTCCATTTATCTATCCATCCATCCATCCATCCACCCATCCATTTATCCATCCATCCATTTATCTATCCATCCATCCAACCATTTGTCCATCCATCCATTCATCCATCCATCCATCCATTTATCCATCCATCCATCCATCCATCCATCCATCCATCCATTTATTTATCATCCATCCAACAATTTATCCATCCATCCATCCATCCATCCATCCATCCGTCCACCCATCCATTTATCCATCCGTCCATTTATCCATCCATCCATTTATCTATCCATCCATTCATCCACCCATCCAATTATCCATCCATCCATTTATCTATCCATCCATTTATTTATCAACCATCTAACAATTTATCCATCCATCCATTTATCCATCCATCCATCCACCCATCCATTTATCCATCCATCCATTTATCTATCCATCCATTCATCCACCCATCCAATTATCCATCCATCCATTTATCTATCATCCATCCATCCATCCATTTATCCATCCATCCATTTATCTATCCATTCATCCATCCATCATCTATCCATCCATCCATCCACCCATCCAATTATCCATCCATCCATTTATCTACCCATCCATCCATCCACCCATCCATTTATCCATCCATACATTTATCCATCCATCCATCCATCCATCCATCTATCCATCCATGCATTTATCCATCCATCCATCTATCCATCCATCCATTTATCCATCCATTTATCTATCCATTTATCTATCCATCCATCCATCCATCCATCCATCCATTTATCCATCCATCCATTTATCTATCCATCCATCCATCCACCCATCCATTTATCCATCCATCCATTTATCCATCCATCCATCCGTCCATCCATCCATCCATCCATCCATCCATCCATCCATCCATCCACCCATTCATCCATCCATCCACCCATCCATCCATCCATTTATCCATCCATCCATCCATCAATCCACCCATCCATTTTTCCATCCATTTATCGTCCATCCATTTATCTATCCATCCATCCATCCATCCATTTATCCATCCATCCATTTATCCATCTATCCATCTATCTATCCATCCACCCATCCATCCATCCATCCATCCATCCATCCATCCATCCACCTGTCCATTTATCCATCCATCCATCCATCCATCCATCCATTTATCCATCCATCCATCCATTTATCCATCCATCCATCCATCCATCCATCTATTTATCCATCCATCCATTTGTCCATCCATCCATCTATCCATCCATCCATCCATCCATCCACCCACCCACCCATCCATCCACCCATCCATTTATCCATCCATCCATCCATCCCTCCATCCATCCATCCATCCATCCATTTATCCATCCATCCATTTATCCATCCATCCATTTATCCATCCATCCATCCATCCCTCCATCCATCCATCCATCCATCCATCCATCCATCCATCTATCCATCTATCCATCCATTTATCCATCCATCTATTTATCTATTCATCCATCCATCCATCCATCTATCCATCCATCCATTTTTCCATTTATCCATCCATCCATTTATCTATCCATCCATCCATCCATCCACCCATCCATTTATCCATCCATCCATTTATCTATCCATCCACCCACCCACTTATCCATCCATCCATTTATCTATCCATCCATCCATCCACCCATCCATTTATCCATCCGTCCATCCATTTATCCATTTATCCATCCATCCATCCATCCATCCACCCATCCATTTATCCATCCATCCATTTATCTATCCATCCATCCATCCATCCACCCATCCATTTTTCCATCCATTTATCCATCCATCCATTTATCTATCCATCCATCCATCCACCCACCCACTTATCCATCCATCCATTTATCTATCCATCCATCCATCCATCCACCCATCCATTTATCCATCCGTCCATCCATTTATCCATTTATCCATCCATCCATCCATCCATCCATCCATCCATCCACCCATCCATTTATCCATCCATCCATTTATCTATCATCCATCCATCCATCCACCCACCCATTTTTCCATTCATTTATCCATCTATCCATTTATCTATCCATCCATCCATCCATTTATTTATCATCCATCCAACAATTTATCCATCCATCCATCCATCCATCCATCCATTCGTCCACCCATCCATTTATCCATCCGTCCATTTATCCATCCATCCATTTATCTATCCATCCATTCATCCACCCATCCAATTATCCATCCATCCATTTATCTATCCATCCATTTATTTATCAACCATCCAACAATTTATCCATCCATCCATTTATCCATCCATCCATCCATCCATCCACCCATCCATTTATCCATTCTTCCATTTATCTATCCATCCATTCATCCACCCATCCAATTATCCATCCATCCATTTATCTTTCCATCCATCCATCCATCCATTTATCCATCCATCCATTTATCTATCCATTCATCCATCCATCATCTATCCATCCATCCATCCACCCATCCAATTATCCATCCATCCATTTATCTACCCATCCATCCATCCACCCATACATTTATCCATCCATCCATCCATCCATCTATCCATCCATCCATTTGTCCATCCATTTATCTATCCATCCATCCATCCATCCATCCATCCATCCATTTATCCATCCATCCATTTATCTGTCCATCCATCCATCCACCCATCCATTTATCCATCCATCCATTTATCCATCCATCCATCCATCCATCCATCCATCCATCCATCCATCCATCCATTTATCCATCCATCCATTTATCTATCCATCCATCCATCCACCCATCCATTTATCCATCCATCCATTTATCCATCCATCCATCCGTCCATCCATTTATCCATTCATCCATCCATCCACCCATCCATCCATCCATTTATCTATCCATCCATCCATCAATCCACCCATCCATTTTTCCATCCATTTATCGTCCATCCATTTATCTATCCATCCATCCATCCATTTATCCATCCATCCATTTATCCATCCATCCATCTATCCATCCATCCACCCATCCATCCATCCATCCATCCATCTATCCATCCATCCATTTATCCATCCATCCATCCATTTATCCATCCATCCATCCATCCATCCATCCATCCATCTATTTATCCATCCATCCATCCATCCATCCATCCATCCATCCATCCATCCATCCATCCATCCACCCATCCATTTATCCATCCATCCATCCATCCACCCATTCACCCAACCATCCATCCATCCATTAACCCATCCATCCATCCATCCATCCATCCATCCACCCATCCATCCATCCATTCAGTTCAGCTCAGATCGTCAGAAGGTTCCAGAAACTGACCAATCAGAAATCAGAATGTCTGCTGTGAATCTTCAAGTTGTTTTTCTGGAAGACGACAGTCTGCAGGACAGAAACTTTAGATGTCCATAAGAAGGTAAACATGTCTGACACTAACCAGCTGATCTCTTGATCAGGAGGAGGAGGCTGTCATTGATGACATCATCAGCCTGGAGTCGAGCCTGAATGATGAGTTTCTGACTCTGACTGATTCTGGACTTCAGCTCGCCAACACAGTACTACACACAAATGCACGCACACACACACATACACTCCTACATCTTGATAAACATCTTCATGTTCTGGTTCAACCTCCCATCATCATCATCAGCTTCATTTTCAATTGCAGCTGCAACTTCATCCGTCTTTTAAACACACTGACAAAAACCATGCAACTACAACCATTTAGGTTAAACCATACAGCTAAAATCATTTAGCTCAAACCATGCAGCTAAAGCCGTGCAACTAAAACCATTTAGCTAAAACCATGTAGATGAAACCACATAGTTAAAATCATGCAGCTAAAACCATTTAGCTAAAATCATGTAGATAAAACCACTTAGCTAAAATCATGCAGCTAAAGCCGTGCAGCTAAAACCATGCAGCTAAAATCATTTAGCTAAAATACTTAGCTAAAACCTCTTAGCTTAAATCTTTTAGCTAAAGCCGTGCAGCTAAAATCATTTAGCTAAAACCATGCAGCTAAAACCATGCAGCTAAAACCATTTAGCTAAAATACTTAGCTAAAACCTCTTAGCTTAAATCTTTTAGCTAAAGCCGTGCAGCTAAAACCATTTAGCTAAAACCATGCAGCTAAAATCATTTAGCTAAAATACTTAGCTAAAACCTCTTAGCTTAAATCTTTTAGCTAAAGCCGTGCAGCTAAAACCATGCAGCTAAAACCATTTAGCTAAAACCATGCAGCTAAAATCATTTAGCTAAAATACTTAGCTAAAACCTCTTAGCTTAAATCTTTTAGCTAAAGCCGTGCAGCTAAAACCATGCAGCTAAAACCATTTAGCTAAAACCATGCAGCTAAAATCATTTAGCTAAAATCATGCAGCTAAAGCCGTGCAGCTATAACCATGAAGCTAAAACCATTTATGTAGAACCATGTAACCATTAGGGCAGTGGTAGCCAAGAGGTTGCAGGGGCGGGCTCCAAACTACGGCAGCTCACTGTTCTCCAGTAAAAATTTACTACAAATGGGTAAAACGCAGAGTGTAGCCTACCTTTTCAGTTTGGAATAACAAATTCAAAATAATTATTATTCTTTTTAAAACCACATAGCTAATGCCATGTTGCTAAAATCACCAGATATCGTAGCTGTGTTTGGCGAAAAAGCCGCTTCTCCTGTTCTGCCAAACTGGGGCTGGTCCTGTTAAGGTTCTGGAAATAAACATGAAGTTTGATGTGTGAGCTATTTGTTCTGTAGCTGTGTAACAGATCCACAGTGACGCTGTCACAGTATCGCTTCAGCTTTCCAGACTTCCTCGTTTCTGTGGGCGGAACCTCAGTGTGTGTGTGTGTGGCAGAAAGATAATGAAGCTCTGGAAGTTTTCTTTTTTTGTCTTCCTTAAAGAGACGTTTCCCCATTTTTCAACAGTCTGAGCAGAAAGAGGAAGCGATGTAGCTCAGAGGCTGCTGGTTAATGTGTGTGTTTGTGTGTGAAGTCAGAAAAGATGAGGATTTTGGTGTTACTGCCGGACCATGAGAAGAGGAGGAGTAATTCGAAGGTAAAGTTTGTTGTGTGGAAACTGAATGGGTTTGGAGGCTCTGCTCAGCTGATCGACTTCAGTCTGCCAGATTACTGTCACCGTTCTACAGAACCTAGTCTGAGCAGTGAAGATGTTTCTGTCTGCAGCCGGTTGGATCTGTACAGTCATTCAGCTGAAGCTTTGATCCAGCGGAGGAACATCACCCATGCTTCGGTCCGTCAGAACTCTGCTGTCAGCAATAAACCTGTTTACAGGTCCAGGTAGTCCAGGTAGAACTGGTCCAGAAGTCCAGAGGCAGTGTGAGTTTGGTGTGTTGTACTGCACAGATAAGCTGATTTTATTAACCTTTTCAAACTAATGTAGAGAAACAGTTTACAAGTACGGGCAGATAATTGCACTTTCCTAAAATAAGAAATTTCTTAAGTTTTGAAACAATCGTGTCCTTAATTAAGTAAAAAATCTCCAAACTATCCCATCAATGCTTCTTTCAGTTGTTTTTTTTTTCTCATTTTAACCCTCAGACGATCTGAGAGCCACTGTGTTTTATTTTCATGCCATTTTGGCTGAAATTTCTCAAAGGATAATCATTTTTAAAAAATGTTAGAACTGCCATGACAGTTCCTTGAATTAACTTAAAATGGCTAAACTATGCAAAAACCAACACATTTTATCCTAAAGCCACATTCTTCTCCATTGAAAACTATTCAAATTGTATTTTTTGATCCTACATTAATCTTAACATAGATGAATGCATTCATGTATTTAAAGTTTTTATTTTGAAGTTTCTCTTCAACCTTAAACTTGGGATTTTTAAAGTACTCCACGAGATTGTGTCACTTTATCATCTTTCACACCAAAATCTCACTTTTTAGGGTGCCATGCTGCTGAAATGATAAATGTGTGTCACAAATGGTGTTGGATAAAGGTGTGTGTGTATAAAAATAAAGATATGTGTGTGAGTGTGTGTACATGCACACATGTCTACACATACACACGTCTTTCATGTCCAACTTTTCTCAGCAGCCCACACAGTTATAAACTAATGCAATAAACACTTTGAAAACCCTTTTTATCATATTTCAGCTGGCAGAAATCGGACTGGTTTTGGTTCTTACTTACATACTTTGCCAGATGTTCAGCCGGCACCAAAGCAAATTTTGAATTTTGTTTTGGTGATGGGTTATAAATATGAACAGTAATGCAGGAGTAGTCATTCTGAAGATGGCAAGATACTAGGGCACACAAAAGGCTCTCAACATTAAAACGTATATAAAGTTGCAAGTTTTTGCAAGGGTGGAATCAAATGTCAAAGATTGTGGCCTTAGCATGAAATGTTTGAGTGTTTAAAAAACTGAGACTAAAAAATATTAATGCATAGAAATCAATTTTCACCTCATTGCCTGACATTAATAATAATGAGCAAATTCTGCTTTAAATTTAGTTTTTGGAAATTATATATATATATTTTTTTATTATTTATTTTTCCCCATAAACAAATTGTGGAGATTTGTAAGCATTATGGCTATTAAAGGGTTAAAACAAAATCAAACACCAAAACCAGTAAAACCAGCTCATGAAGCCTTCCGTTCAGCATCTCTTTTAAAAAACCTCCTTCTGGAGCTCCTATCTGGGAAAGGCTAGCTAGCCCAGTGTTGATCTTCCTTCTTGTATGGTCTTCCTTTAAGTCTCCATTTTCAATTTCTTGGTGATGGTGAAACAGCTCCCAAGCTGCTGTTGCATATGCATGGTCCTGCATCATTAACAGTTTACCAGATTTTCAAACCTGCTGGGATAGTGAGCCTCTCATTTATCGTCTCCTCCTGGTCACTGTGTGCTTCCGCTTTGTTGCTTTTTGTCACTTGCTGGCAGCGGTAGTTTCAAGATGGCAGACCATCAAGGCACTGCCCTACCGGCTTACCCGTCATATGTATGAACAAATCTAAAATTCTTCACTTATGAGAATGTGTCAGATCATTAGCGGGTTAAGAAAAAAGATCTTAAAACTATACAAAATCATTCTTCTGAATTCACTCTGACTCATCTCTACCTCTGATCAGTTCCCAACTCTGACCCGTCGCTAATACTGAGACGTTGTTAACTTTTCCCCATCGCTAACTCTGACCCGTTGCTAACTCTGACCCGTCGCTAACTCTGACCCGTCGCTAGTACTGAGCCGTCGTTATCTTTTCCCCTTCGCTAACTCTGACCCATTGCTAACTCTGACCCGTTGCTAAATCTGACCCGTCGCTAACTCTGACCCGTCGCTAGTACTGAGCTGTCGTTATCTTTTCCCCATCGCTAACTCTGACCCGTTTCTAACTCTGACCCGTCGCTAACTCTGACCCGTTGCTAACTCTGACCCATCGCTAGTACTGAGCTGTCGTTATCTTTTCCCCATCGCTAACTCTGACCCGTTTCTAACTCTGACCCATCGCTAACTCTGACCCGTCGCTAACTCTGACCCGTCACTAGTACTAAGCTGTCATTATCTTTTCCCCATCGCTAACTCTGACCCGTTGCTAACTCTGACCCGTCGCTAACTCTGACCCGTTGCTAAGTCTGACCCATCGCTAACTCTCACCCGTCGCTAACTCTGACCCTTCGCTAACTCTGACCCATCGCTAGTACTGAGCTGTCGTTATCTTTTCCCCATCGCTAACTCTGACCCGTTTCTAACTCTGACCCGTTTCTAACTCTGACCCGTCGCTAACTCTAACCTGTCGCTAACTCTGACCCGTTGCTAGTACTGAGCCGTCATTATCTTTTCCCCATCGCTAACTCTGACCCGTTGCTAACTCTGACCCATTGCTAACTCTGACCCGTCGCTATTACTGAGCCGTCGTTATCTTTTCCCCATCGCTAACTCTGACCCATTGCTAACTCTGACCCGTCACTAGTACTAAGCTGTCATTATCTTTTCCCTATCGCTAACTCTGACCCGTCGCTAGTACTGAGTCATCGTTATCTTTTCCCCATCGCTAACTCTGACCCGTTGCTAACTCTGACCCGTTGCTAACTCTGACCCATCGCTAGTACTGAGCTGTCGTTATCTTTTCCCCATCGCTAAGTCTGACCCGTTTCTAACTCTGACCCGTCGCTAACTCTGACCCGTTGCTAGTACTGAGCCGTCGTTATCTTTTCCCCATCGCTAACTCTGACCCGTTCCTAACTCTGACCCATTGCTAACTCTGACCCGTCGCTATTACTGAGCCGTCGTTATCTTTTCCCCATCGCTAACTCTGACCCATTGCTAACTCTGACCCGTTGCTAACTCTGACCCGTCGCTAGTCCTGAGTCGTCGTTATCTTTTCCCCATCGCTAACTCTGACCCATTGCTAACTCTGACCCGTTGCTAACTCTGACCCGTCGCTAGTACTGAGTCATCGTTATCTTTTACTCATCGCTAACTCTGACCCGTTTCTAACTCTGACCCCTCGCTAACTCTGACCCGTTGCTAACTCTGACCCAACGCTAGTACTGAGTCGTCGTTATCTTTTCCCTATCGCTAACTCTGACCCGTCGCTAGTACTGAGTCATCGTTATCTTTTCCCCATCGCTAACGCTGACCCGTCGCTAACGCTGATCCGTCGCTAACTCTGACCCGTTGCTCACTCTGACCCAACGCTAGTACTGAGTCGTCGTTATCTTTTCCCCATCGCTAACTCTGACCCGTTGCTCACTCTGACCCAACGCTAGTACTGAGTCGTCGTTATCTTTTCCCCATCGCTAACTCTGACCCGTTTCTAACTCTGACCCATTGCTAACTCTGACCCGTTGCTAACTCTGGCCCGTCGCTAACTCTGACCCGTCGCTAGTACTGAGCTGCCGTTATCTTTTCCCCATCGCTAACTCTGACCCGTTTCTAACTCTGACCCGTTGCTAACTCTGACCCGTCGCTAGTACTGAGTCATTGTTATCTTTTCCCCATCGCTAACTCTGACCCGTTTCTAACTCTGACCCATCGCTAACTCTGACCCGTTGCTAACTCTGACCCGTCACTAGTACTAAGCTGTCATTATCTTTTCCCCATCGCTAACTCTGACCCATTGCTAACTCTGACCCGTCGCTAACTCTGACCCGTTGCTAACTCTGACCCATCGCTAACTCTGACCCGTTGCTAACTCTGACCCGTCACTAGTACTAAGCTGTCATTATCTTTTCCCCATCGCTAACTCTGACCCATTGCTAACTCTGACCCGTCGCTAACTCTGACCCGTTGCTAACTCTGACCCATCGCTAGTACTGAGTCATTGTTATCTTTTCCCCATCGCTAACTCTGACCCGTTTCTAACTCTGACCCATCGCTAACTCTGACCCGTTGCTAACTCTGACCCGTTGCTAACTCTGACCCGTCACTAGTACTAAGCTGTCATTATCTTTTCCCCATCGCTAACTCTGACCCATTGCTAACTCTGACCCGTCGCTAACTCTGACCCGTTGCTAACTCTGACCCATCGCTAGTACTGAGTCATTGTTATCTTTTCCCCATCGCTAACTCTGACCCGTTTCTAACTCTGACCCATCGCTAACTCTGACCCGTTGCTAACTCTGACCCGTCACTAGTACTAAGCTGTCATTATCTTTTCCCCATCGCTAACTCTGACCCATTGCTAACTCTGACCCGTCGCTAACTCTGACCCGTTGCTAACTCTGACCCGTCGCTAACTCTGACCCGTTGCTAACTCTGACCCATCGCTAGTACTAAGCTGTCGTTATCTTTTCCCCATCGCTAACTCTGACCCGTTTCTAACTCTGACCCGTCGCTAACTCTGACCTGTCGCTAACTCTGACCCGTTGCCAGTACTGAGCCGTCGTTATCTTTTCCCCATCGCTAACTCTGACCCGTTGCTAACTCTGACCCATTGCTAACTCTGACCCGTCGCTATTACTGAGCCGTTGTTATCTTTTCCCCATCGCTAACTCTGACCCGTTGCTAACTCTGACCCGTCGCTAGTACTCAGTCGTCGTTATCTTTTCCCCATCGCTAACTCTGACCCGTTTCTAACTCTGACCCGTCGCTAACTCTGACCCGTTGCTAACTCTGACCCAACGCTAGTACTGAGTCGTCGTTATCTCTTCCCTATCGCTAACTCTGACCCGTCGATAGTACTGAGTCATCGTTATCTTTTCCCCATGGCTAACTCTGACCCGTTTCTAACTCTGACCCGTCGCTAACTCTGACCCGTTGCTAACTCTGACCCAACGCTAGTACTGAGTCGTCGTTATCTTTTCCCTATCGCTAACTCTGACACATCGCTAACTCTGACCCAACGCTAGTACTGAGTGGTCGTTATCTTTTCCCTATAGCTAACTCTGACCTATTGCTAACACTGACCCGTCGCTAGTACTGAGCTGTCGTTATCTTTTCCCCATCGCTAACTCTGACCCATTGCTAACTCTGACCCGTTGCTAACTCTGACCCGTTGCTAACTCTGACCCGTCGCTAGTACTGAGTCGTCGTTATCTTTTCCCCATCGCTAAGTCTGACCCGTTTCTACCTCTGACCCGTCGCTAACTCTGACCCGTCGCTAGTACTGCGTCATCGTTATCTTTTCCCTATCGCTAACTCTGACCCGTTGCTATCTCTGACCCAACGCTAGAACTGAGTCGTCGTTATCTTTTCCCTATTGCTAACTCTGACCCATTGCTAACTCTGACCCGTTGCTAACTCTGACCCGTCACTAGTACTGAGTCGTCGTTAACTTTTTTCCTATCGCTAACTCTG
This sequence comes from Melanotaenia boesemani, assembly GCF_017639745.1. Taxonomy (NCBI): domain Eukaryota; kingdom Metazoa; phylum Chordata; class Actinopteri; order Atheriniformes; family Melanotaeniidae; genus Melanotaenia; species Melanotaenia boesemani. Next base: position 622,881 of record NC_055694.1, on the reverse strand, counting down.
ATGTGTTGCTAATACTGAGCCATAATCAACTGGTCAGGTCCAGCGACATTATTTAACTTTTGTAATTCAAAATAAAAATAAATAATAAATAATCATTTAAATAAATAAATCAGATTATCAAGAGGAGCCTTATGCCATAAAGCTCCTCTTAGCAAAGCAAATTTGTTCGATACAACACAACGGCCAGACCATCATTCTGCCGCTACCATGCTGGACAGGACAAGCTAAAAAAAATAGCAAAAGTTTTGCTCCATCGATAACTCTGACCTGTCGTTATATCTGACTCGTCACTAACTTTGAACCATCTCTAACTGACCAGTCGCTGCTGCTGACCTGAACTGAACATTTGGAGTCTTAGAGGTTGTGCTCAGATGGCCTCAGGGTTGGGGGCCCCTTTAAAGTCCTGCTATGTAAAACTTGGTTCCTGTCTGGAGCTGCAGTCTGCGTTTCATTCGTTGAGCAGTCATCTGATCAGTCTATTTAAACATGAATGGTTCAGTGTCCTGCTTTGACTCTAACTAGTGTCGTTCTCTCCTCTGATTGATCCTTTGCAGCTCCCGGTGTCTGGGAATGTTCTGGATGGGTGCAGCAGCAGGAGCGGGATAGCCACGCCCACTGTCGCAGTTAGCAACAGTTGCCCGGCTGAGCTTCATGTTATCAAGCGGGAGCTAACTGGTAAATGATACTTACATGGCTGTTAACACATGGCACAGGGTAGAGCCCATAGGCCAGTCACATGAGTCACTATTACATAGTGTGATTGGCTGAAATTACAACAGAATGTGAGGTTAGAGAATCCAGTTTAAGGCTGCAAATGAGCTGTCAGCTCATCAGTACATCTTGAAAGGGACGTAGCTATTTACATATGTAAAAGAAGCATAAATGGGCTTTTACCATCATCATCACTTTATTTGTAAAGCGCTTTAACACCAGCCATAGCTGAATAAAGTGCTGAACAACAAAGATAAAAGCATTGAAAGTAACAAAAACATAAAACAATTCAAATGAATCAAATATTATGTCATAAAACTGATCAAATAAAATCAAACCCAGACAATAAAACAATGCTAAATAAAAACCAAAATGAACCAAAGTCTCAGTTATTTTATGTTTAAGTGATTAGGTATTTTAGTTGTTAGCTGTTTTGGGTTTAAGTTGTTCGCTATTTTAGTTGTTAGCTAATTTAAACATCAGTTGTTTAAGGTCTTAGCTGTTTTTAGCTGCTAATTGACACATTAAAATGAACACCGAAACTAATTAGATAATAATTTAAATATAACTTCGTTTTATTTATATGTTCTTTTCAGGGATTTTAATGAGACATTGTTTAATTTCATTTCAATATTGAAACAGCCTTGTTTTTGTGCAGGTCCTGGTTCAGATTCTGGTTCTGGTTTAGATTCTGGTTCAGATTTAGGAACCAAGTCTTCTTTAATCCAGACCAGTCATCACTTCCTGTTCAGTGTAAACTCTCGTCCAAACTGAAGATTTTCTGTTGTTTCTTCTTAGCGGTGACAAAAACTTGGCTCAGATCCACATAACTTTTGTCCTATCTCCAACTCGCTCTTCACTGGTAAAGTCCTGGAGAAAATAGTCACATAACAACTCAGTTAACCCAAAACAATCTGTATGAACAATTCAAGTCTGGTTTACACCCCCTTCACAGCACAATCAAAAATGCAGGTTCTGGTTTTCTCTCCATCCTCATCCTTCTTGATCTGAGTTCGGTCTTTGACGCTCTATCCCACCACATCTTCCTCAGTAGATCACCTTCTCTTGCCGTCACCCACTCAGTTGGTTTAAATCATAGCTCTTTCATAGCACAGCTGTACCTTTCTTTTCAACTGTTTAGACATAAATTGCCTTAAATTTAAATTCAATAAAACCAAGTTCATTTTCATCGGCACGTCTTCAACTCTTTCCCAAACTAACAGCTAACTCTTCAGTTCCCGCCTCCTCTCAGGTGAAAAGTCTGGGTGGCATCCTCCATAGCTTTTTATTTTTCCAAGCTCACTAACACAACTCAGTCTGCATGCTTCCATCTTAACCACCTTCTAGTGTTGTGCGCGTCATGAATGAATCGTTCAATACTCGAAAATCACTTACTGAGTCGCGAATCACGATTCCTTGTACCCACTGACTCATTCACTGAATCGTCACTGCTACTGCTAGCAAGCTAACTACAGAGCTAACTGAAGAGACCAAACAATATACAGAATCACTTTTGTGAAGCTGCAATTCTACCTGCACCCGTAGAAATATATTAAGCTAATCATTGTAAGAGAGGGAAAAGCAGCTTGTGTTTCTTAACTAAACTCTCCATTTCCCTGGCGGACCATCACTATTTCCCTCCCTGCTATGAGCTGCGAATGAGCTAGGTCACAGTTAGCATCACTTGACTGGCAGCACGGGCAACTAACTCACCCCCTCCTTTCCTGTAAGCTAAAAAACCAGTTACTCACTAACCCGCTGACTGGACTCGTAGCATGAACGAATCACTAACTAACCCGCTGACTGGACTCGTAGCATGAACGAATCACTAACTAACCCGCTGACTGGACTCGTAGCATGAACGAATCACTAACTAACCCGCTGACTGGACTCGTAGCATGAACGAATCACTAACTAACCCGCTGACTGGACTCGTAGCATGAACGAATCACTAACTAACCCGCTGACTGGACTCGTAGCATGAACGAATCACTAACTAACCCGCTGACTCGACTCAGCTGCTTCGTAAGGACTCTGTATATACGAGTTCCTCACCGCCTTCCTCCGGCTCTCAGCTCGCTGGAAGAGTCGCTTCCTCTCGGAGCTGTGTTGCCAGCTGTGTTGCCACATGAAGAAATAAGCAGAGTAAAGAAAAATATATTCAGCCAGTTCCTCCGCTGTTTATTTTGAAGATAAACTATGACTTTAGTGTTGGATTCGCTACTTTTTACTGCTGCAATTACTAATGCAGGAAAAAGGTGGAACTTCCAGCCTTTCATTGCATCGTTTACTGAAAGTAGAAAATAGATTTTTGCCGTATTTGGGCAGACAAAATCTGAATTATTAAAAATGAAAACGGCTGTCTGTATTTTATTTTATTTTATTTTATTTTATTTTATTTTATTTTGCCCATACTTGACAGTAAAAGGGAAAAAAAGAATCATTGTAGAAGGAGAAGTAGTAATTTTGTCTTTTCGAGAGGGAAGCACCTCCAGTAGGAGAAGACTTCTAAGCAGCAAGCAGTACGTGTTTGTTGATGGTTATTTTCTAATGTTGCACTCTTTAAACATTGCACATTTACGCAGTTGCACATATATTTAATTTCATGTGTGAGTTAGAATAATAAAAGGTTTCTCTTGGTGATCTGCTACCGCCTTCACCCCTCCCCCACCATCCTGGTCCACAGCCTGAGGCCTGCACCACGAAGCGGGCTTAACGTACCCGGAAAGCTATGTCACCTGGGTGGAGTTACCCAGACAGTCAGGACTCGGTAATTCCACCCGGAGATTTCCATGTTGATTGGAACACGATCACATTTAAGGGGCGGAGTTTGCTGCATTTGACCAATCACATAGAAACCCTGCAGAGCATCTACTTTACCATGGAGGAGCAGACCATTATTCTTTAAAAATCTGAAGAATTTAAACACATCACCCAAACCAAAACCAACACAGTTGCAGCAGCAAGAGACCGGAAGGAATGCTGGCAGAAAATGTCTGACTGTTAATTAATTAGGCTAATTGGACAATAAAAACCTAAGCCTCCTCTCACCATCCACCACCAACCTGGAAAGGATGGTCTAAAAATGGGCGGGGCATTTTCCAAGAGATCTGATTGGTGAGGAGGTGGAGCTTTTATACTCGATCTCTGGTCCAGAACATAACCTGCTCCGGAGCCAGTTAGCCATTCAGCGTAAGTTACCATGGTGATTTACCCGGTAGGAAGTGAACCAGCGTCGTAGGACAGAAAACCCTGAGTTAACCCCGAAGTTACATGGAGAAAATCCAGCTTCCTGGTTCAGACCTGCGGAACCCCCTGGCTGGACTACCTCACAAATCCCTCCATAACCTTAACCTGGTCCAGAAATCTGCTGCATCAGCAATAAAACCTTTTTCACTTTCCACCTCTCCCCTGTCCTACAACAGTTTATAAGAACAACAATAATAATAACTAATAGTAATTATTTACATTACATTTGTTAAAACATGTCAGACTGCTACGCAATAAAAAACACAGTTAAGAAGAATTACTCTGAAAAAACCACAAACCAAAACAACCATAAAACACATTAAAATCCAGAAAAATCAAAGCTGCTAACAAGCTTTAAAAAACCTGTTGTTGTTGTAGATGTGGAGACCAAAGCTTTGATGAAAGAGAGACAGAAGAAGGACAACCACAACCTGAGTGAGTACCACCGTGTTTCTCCATCAGAACCCAGCTTTCACACACACACACACACACACACACACACACACACACACACACACACACACACACACACACACACACACACACACACACACACACACACACACGAAGCAGCCCTTCCCTGCCTCCACAGCCATGACTCCCTACTTTCTGTCTCTGAACTGAATGTAGGTATAGAATACTAAAAGTAATAAACATCTGGCCTGATGCAGCTGTGCGGGCGGGGGTCCACACCCAGACAAGGGCAATCACCATGGCAACAACCCCCAGACCAAGCAGGCAAAACCCCCAGCGTGGAGGATGCCCATGAGGAAACACTGGAGTTAAATCAACAGTTAAGCAGCAATAATAAAAATGCTCATAAAGAACTTCATAAAATAATTTGCTAAAATAGGTATAAAGTTTAAATAAAACTATATAAAATAAATTAAGATCTAATATAATTCTGTTAAAAGCTAAAAACTTGATCCTGCTTTTAAAAAACGTCTCTGCAGCCTGAGGTTCTCTGGCAGGCTGGTCCACAGTCGAGGACCTTAGTGGTGGACCGAGGCCTCGCCGGAGGTTTTGGTCCTCACTTTCGGAACAGCTAAGAGACCGGTACCAGAGGACCTCAGGGTCCGCGAGGGCTCACAATCTAAAAGCAGGTCTGATAAATACAAAGGTCCAACACCATTAAGACATTTATAAACCAGTAAAAGAAGCTTAAAATCATCCTGAAACCCACGGGGAGCCAACGCAGCGATTTGAAACCTGGTGTGACGTGTTCCCGCCCTAGACTGTCTATAAAAGATGGACAGAGCCTGATGTCACCCGTAGGTAGGGCCTGTCTAGAAATCAAAGCATCAGCACCTCGCTGCTGGCAGAGAGAAAAGGACGACTCTGGTGATGTTTTAAAGATGATAAAATCCAGTTTTTGTTTCGTTTCTGATGAACATTTATCCATACTTAAATAAAACTGTTGCTCTGTGAGATGGGAGTAAAACCATTTAAGAGCAGTACCTGAGAGGCCCACCAGAGTCTGTTCAATAGAATCTGGTGATCTACCGCTGTGGTTTTCAAAGTGAGGGGTGCCAGGGAGTGCTAGAGTGGCCCCAGAAAATTAGAAGGAGCTAAGAAAAAAGCAAAAACGACTAAATGTTCAGTAGCAAGTTCAGCTTGATGATGTCATAATATGTGTAGACTTACCGGCTGGATAGCTCAGTTGGCTGAGCAGCCATCTCCCGTGTGGGAGACCAGAATTCAGTTACCCCAGCAGATAAATATTAACACCTTCCAGTTGGGTCCTTATGCAAGACCCTTAATGCTACTGCCTGACCTTTGCAAGTCTCTTTGGATGAAAGTGTCAGCTAAATGACTAACGTAATGGTTATCAGGCTGCTTTGCTTCTCAAGCTAGCATGCAGCTAGCTAACACAAAATGGACAGGTTTTTGATAACAAATACACCGAAGGAGCAGACAATTGGTAACTGGTGGACCACGGGCCAATAAAATGTGGCCTGCCAGATTACACTGATTTAAAAAAAAAAGAATAACAGATTGCAGGAGTTATGTATCATTGTGCAGAGACATGGGACACGCCAGTAGACAAGCCATAGGTTAGGACCAGGTCCTGGGTGTCCTCTGTTGTGAGTAGGCTGTGTTACATGTTGCTTAAAATCCATACTGTTTAAAAGTTTAAAAACTCGCTGGTGAAGGAATCACCATTATTATCAACGTCAAGGTTAAAATCAGCAGGTATCTTGTTGTATTTAACGTCTCCGGTTGATAAAATCTCTGAAAACTCTTTAATAAAACAGGAAGGAGGGTTTGGTGGTCTATTAATTATGCTGGATAAAACAGGCGAGTTGTTGAAAACGGATGATGCTCAAATGAAAAATAGTTTTTTAATTAGATTATTTGTGCTGATATTGATTGTTGAGCAATGGAAGCTGTTCCACCACCTCTTTCCCTCCCCTGATAAAAAAAACTTTACATTTGGGGGGGAAGCCTTGGTGAGAATAACTGGTGCAGCAGAGCCAAGTTTCAGTTAAAAAGAGTTAGTGGATAATTTTATCTAAAATCAGATCATTAATGATAAAAGATTTGCTTGACAGGGATCTGACGTTTCACAGCTATGTTGAATGATGCAGGAAAGTTGTGGATATGGGTTCTGTACAGGAGCTGTGTTTATGGGACCAGGTGTTTCCAGGTGAACGGGCCGACATCAGGTAGCGTCGAGTGTGTGATTCTGGTTTGATCCGGTGTCGACCCGTCTTGTTTTCTGGCAGCTGAAATTAAGTGTGTTTGTTTTTCAGTCGAGAGGAGACGACGTTTCAACATCAACGACCGCATCAAAGAACTCGGAGATCTGATCCCCAAGTCCTCAGACCTGTTAGTACACCAACACCACCACTGATACTTCATCAGAACCGAACCACAGTTACCTGTGTGTTAATGAGGAGCTGTCTCTGATTGGTTGTTCAGGGAGACCAGGTGGAACAAAGGAACCATCCTGAAGGCGTCAGTGGATTACATCCGGAAGCTTCAGAAAGAACAACAGAGAACGCGAGAGATGGAGGAGAGGCATAGGAGGCTGGAGACCACCAACCGTTCTCTGCTGCTGCGCATACAGGTGAGTGGGTGGGGGTCAAGTACATTGGGGTCAGTTGCAGGTGAGGGGGTTAAACCCTGGCCTACATTTTCCAGTCCATTATCGTATTTCTTTTGGAGGCCATACATAGTGATGTAACCTGTTATTTTCTTTGTTGAACATGGCAGCAACTGTGATTTTATTGTTAGCTTCTAATGTGGGAGCTTGCTGTCTTTGCGTTAGCAGCTTATGTGGGAGCACGCAATCTTAGCATTAGCTGCTAATGTGGGACCCAGAGGTCTTAGTGTTAGCTTCTAATGTGTAAGCTCCGCCTGTGGTTTTAACGTTTTTATTTTGTGTTGCGCTCATGTTGTGACGCTGTCGCTTGAAAAGATGGAAGCGACACCATTTTTTGCACATGCTCAGATGAAAAACGCTCAGTATATCAGATATACTGGTCAACATGCAGAAAGACATCGCAGTAGTATCGCAGTAAATCTAGGTGTTAATATGATTAGCGATCACCCACAAACTGTTTTCCCTGGGACTACACCCCACCCTCTGTGACTGGCCGGAGGACTCAGGATCGGGAACAGGACTTCAGCCAGCATCATCACTAACACTGGATTTAAATAAAAGAGGTCCAGTTAGAGAAAAATTTTTAAAGCCAAGGTCCGGGAGATATATATATAAGTCGGTATACATATATATATAGGCCTATATATATAATACATATATACAAAAACATACACACACACATATATATATATACTTATATATGTGTCAAAAATTTTGTTTTTGTTTTTTTCAGGAGTTGGAGCTCCAAGCTCGTGTCCATGGCCTTTCCTCCTCCACCCTTCCCCCCACCTCCACCTCTCCCCCATTGGACCCACAGACTCTACTCTCCCCATCCCGGCCTCCGCTGTCCTCATCCTCTCTGGGCTTGGACGCTCTGAGTTTCGTGGATCTGGACGAACCCCGAGGAGCATCTACCGTCTTCTCCCCGGACCTGATGGCCGACGTGGAGCTGACGGAGCTGCATGGCCTGGGGGGGCTCCTGATGGAGGAGCCTGGAGGAGGAGATGTGGTGTCTGACCCCCTGCTGTCCTGTGGTGCCTCGAAGGCCAGCAGCCGGAGAAGCAGCTTCAGCATGGACGAGGACCTCGCATGATGTTATCACATGCTCCGATCTGATTGGCTGGACCTGGAGGTCAGCTGGGAGTTTTGGTTGTTTTTGTTTTTATTTGTTGGAACAATTTTTGATTTCTGACATCATCTGAGCAAACAACATACAAAGATCGGGTAACCATGGTAACCACTGTGCCCTCACTTGTTACCCTGGCAACTATTTTCCCCAGTTATGGTCACCACTGTGGAACCAAAGAAACCTTCAAGTGTATAAATGTGTTACCATTGCAACAGGAGTCCTATCATGAAAACCTGTATTGTTCACCTATACAACTATCCTCTCTGTGGTTACCATGGTAACCACTGAGCCACCAAAAGCTTATTGCTGTTAACAAAGGAGCTCTGAGCTGATTGGTTGGTGGAGGTTTCTGTCATCTTCTCAGAGCTCACCTGGAGGCTGAGCAGCTCACCTGCAGGTTCACCTGGATGCCCCGCCTCCCTGCGGTGCTATAAATATGAAGCTCTGTGATCAGTGTCTGCTGGAGACCAACATCAAGAAACCGGAAGGGAAACTAGAGGCCAGTCAGTGCTTCTGTGTGTGCAGGTCATTTGCAGCAGAACTTTGGACTCGACATCTGGGTGGATGTCATGGAAGAAAAATCCTGGAAACCTTTTGGTTCTTGTAGAACTGAGGCTGCAGCAGCATGTGGACCAGTGTTATCGCACCAGAACCCATCTGAACTGCTGCAACCCAGTCACAATCTAAAGCTCCAAGTCCGGAACGATGTCTTGTGTCAAAATCTTGCAGAAGATTAAAGGTCAAACCATAAAAAACTTTAAGATTACACATGAACCAGATTTAAAGAAGTGATCAGGTTCTAAAGAACTCAAAACTAAAGTCCAGTCTTGTTACGAGTTATTTAGCTCAGATCACCTACAAACAACATGTTCTAGAAGGAAAAAGATCACTTTCAAATTTTAATTAAGTCCAGCAAGTTCAGGTCAGATGTTACAAAAAACGTGGTTCTCGCTGATTCAGAAAAATACCTGCTGACACCGACGCAATACCGATAAAACAATTACATAACACCGACCCCACAACGACATAACAATGACATAACACTGACCTAACACCGACATAACACGACATAACACCAACCCAACAACGATATAACACCGACCCAACAACGACATAACACCGACCCAGCACCGACATAACGACATGACACCAACCCAACACCGACATAACAATGACATAACACTGACCTAACACCGACATAACACGACATAACACCAACCCAACAACGATATAACACCGACCCAACAACGACATAACACCGACCCAGCACCGACATAACGACATGACACCAACCCAACACCGACATAACAATGGCATAGAACCGACATAACAATGGCATAACACCGACCCAACACCGGCATAACACAGACCCAACAACAACATAACACCGACCCAACAACGACATAACACCGACCCAACAACGACATAATACCGACCCAGCACCGAAATAACGACATAACACCAACCCAACACCGACATAACAATGGCATAGAACCGACATAACAATGGCATAACACCGACCCAACACCGACATAACACAGACCCAACAACGACATAACACCGACCCAACAACGACATAACACCGAACCAACAACGACATAACACCGACCCAGCACCGACATAACGACATAACACCGACCCAACACCGACATAACACAGACCCAACACCGACATAACACTGACCCAAACACCGACATAACACCGACCCAAACACCAACATAACACCGACCCAAACACCAACATAACACTGACCCAACACCAACATAACAATGGCATAGAACCGACATAACAATGGCATAACACCGACCCAACACCGGCATAACACAGACCCAAACACCGACATAACACCGACCCAAACACCGACATAACACTGACCCAACACCGACATAACAATGGCATAGAACCGACATAACAATGGCATAACACCGACCCAACACCGGCATAACACAGACCCACCAACAACATAACACCGACCCAACAACGACATAACACCGACCCAAACACCGACATAACACTGACCCAACACCGACATAACAATGGCATAGAACCGACATAACAATGGCATAACACCGACCCAACACCGGCATAACACAGACCCAACAACAACATAACACCGACCCAAGAACGACATAACACCGACCCAACAACGACATAATACCGACCCAGCACCGACATAACGACATAACACCAACCCAACACCGACATAACAATGGCATAGAACCGACATAACAATGGCATAACACCGACCCAACACCGACATAACACAGACCCAACAACGACATAACACCGACCCAACAACGACATAACACCGACCCAACAACGACATAACACCGACCCAGCACCGACATAACGACATAACGACATAACACCGACCCAACACCGACATAACACAGACCCAACACCGACATAACACTGACCCAAACACCGACATAACACCGACCCAAACACCAACATAACACCGACCCAAACACCAACATAACACTGACCCAACACCAACATAACACCGACCCAAACACCAACATAACACCGACCCAAACACCGACATAACACTGACCCAACACCAACATAACACCGACCCAAACACCAACATAACGACATAACACAGACCCAGCACCGACATAACACAGACCCAGCACCGACATAACACCGACCTAACACCGACCTAACACCGACATAACACCGACCCAAACACCAATATAACACCGACCCAAACACCAACATAACACTGACCCAACACTGACATAACACAGACCCAGCACCGACATAACACCGACCTCATACCGACATAACACCGACATAACACCAACCCAACACTGACATAACACTGACCCAAACACCAACATAACACTGACCCAAACACCCACATAACACTGACACAAACACCAACATAACACTGACCCAAACACCGACATAACACCAACCCAACACTGACATAACACTGACCCAAACACCGACATAACACCGACCCAAACACCAACATAACACTGACCCAAACACCCACATAACACTACCCAAACACTGACATACCACTGACCCAACACCGACATAACACAGACCCAGCACCGACATAACACCGACCTCATACCGACATAACACCGACCTAACACCGACATAACACCGACTCAACACTGACATAACACTGACCCAAACACCGACATAACACAGACCCAAACACCAACATAACACTGACCCAAACACCCACATAACCCTGACCCAAACACCAACATAACACTGACCCAACACCGACATAACACAGACCCAGCACCGACATAACACCGATCTAACACCGACATAACACCGACCCAAACGCCGACATAACACTGACCCAAACACCAACATAACACTGACCCAAACACCGACATAACACCGACCCAAACACCAACATAACACTGACCCAAACACCCCACATAACACTGACCCAAACACCAACATAACACTGACCCAAACACCCACATAACACTGACACAAACACCAACATAACACTGACCCAAACACCGACATAACACCAACCCAACACTGACATAACACTGACCCAAACACCGACATAACACCGACCCAAACACCAACATAACACTGACCCAAACACCCACATAACACTACCCAAACACTGACATACCACTGACCCAACACCGACATAACACAGACCCAGCACCGACATAACACCGACCTCATACCGACATAACACCGACCTAACACCGACATAACACCGACTCAACACTGACATAACACTGACCCAAACACCGACATAACACAGACCCAAACACCAACATAACACTGACCCAAACACCCACATAACCCTGACCCAAACACCAACATAACACTGACCCAACACCGACATAACACAGACCCAGCACCGACATAACACCGATCTAACACCGACATAACACCGACCCAAACGCCGACATAACACTGACCCAAACACCAACATAACACTGACCCAAACACCGACATAACACCGACCCAAACACCAACATAACACTGACCCAAACACCCCACATAACACTGACCCAAACACCAACATAACACTGACCCAAACACCGACATAACGACATAACACTGACCCAACACCGACATAACACTGACCCAACACCGACATAACACAGACCCAGCACCGACATAACACCGACCTCATACCGACATAACACCGACCTAACACCGACATAACACCGACCCAACACTGACATAACACTGACCCAAACACCGACATAACACCAACCCAAACACCAACATAACACTGACCCAAACACCAACATAACACTGACCCAAACACCGACATAACGACATAGCACTGACCCAACATCAACATAACACCGACCTAATACCGACATAACACCGACATAACACCGACCCCACACTGACATAACGCTGACCCAAACACCGACATAACGACATAACACTGACCCAACACCGACATAACACTGACCCAACCCAAACACCGACATAACACTGACCCAACGCCGACATAACAATGGCATAAGACCGACCCAACACCAACAGAACACAGACCCAAACACCGACATAACACCGACCCAACGCCGACATAACAATGGCATAACACCGACCTAACACCGACCCAACACCAACAGAACACAGACCCAAACACCGACATAACACCGACCCAACACCGACATAACACCGACCTAATACCGACATAACACTGACCCAAGCACCGACATAACGACATAACACCGACCCAAACACCGACATAACACTGACCCAAACACCGACATAACGACATAACACTGACCCAACACCGACATAACACCGACCCAAACACCGACCCAAACACCGACATAACGACATAACACTGATCCAACATCTACATATCACTGACCGAACACCAACATAACGAAATTACACCAACCCAAACGTCGACCCAAACACCTATATAACACTGACCGAACACCGACATAACGACATAACACTGACCCAACACCGACATAACACCGACCCAAACACAGACATAACACTGATCCAAACAACGACATAACACCGACCCAAACACAGACAAAACACTGATCCAAACACCGACATAACGACATAACACTGACCCAAACACCGACATAACACTGATCCAAACACTGACATAATGACATAACACTGACCCAAACACCGACATAACACCGACCCAAACACCGACATAACACAGAATGGCCGTTCTTCAATAGCAAGTACATATAAAACGTACTTGTACTATCTAGCATTGACATTGACAAGCATTGAGGATGGAAGGTCGCGAGTACACTCATTCTGCATTTGGAACAGCAGCATGTTTTAACTTCAAGGTTGTGGTCATAGAAATTGCACATTTGCAGTTGCAGTGAGAGCGAGGGGATTTAGGTTCTAATATGATCCAATACTAGCCCCCCCTGGAGCAGTCCGGCGACCCACCTGCACAGCCAAACCGCTCAGCTCATGTGGCTTTCCACAGCAGAACAGGCTTAAACAGCCAGAAACCGCAAAAGCCCAAACACGACAATGGCACTTCCGATTGCAGGCTTAGCTCAGTTGCCCGGCCATAACAGCCATGCCAACTGCTAGCATGCTGTCCACCAAGCAGGCACACTGAGGGACAACACCCCCCAGATATGAAGGAACTCTGCTCCGCCCAGCAATCAGTGACAGATGAGCCACACCTTGGCAGTGCAGTGTGGAGGGAGGAAATTCTGCATCACTACAGCCAAAACTGCACAAAACATTCCAGCAGTTTTAAAATGAACTGAGCTTCTGCTTCTGGTCTGCTCTACCTTCCAGGAATTTGGAGCGTACATGTCTGCATGGGGTCTTTACTTTAGATCAGTACTTGATGATGTTTCACAAGTTCATTAGAACACAAGTACAAACAAGTGCGCATGTCGAGAAACGGCCCATCAGTTCATGTCTGTAATGTTGGTTAGCTAGTTTCTTCATGCTAGTTGTTAGCTACTAAAACGAAGAAGCTTGCTGATATCACTGCTGCTGTTAGCTTTAGCTGAAGCTAAGTGTAGCTATGTGAGTTCAGTCTGATCTGCCACACAGCTGAGCTTAGCCCAACGTTCAGAGCTGATCTGAGATCAGCTGAATTCCTTCAAATTTTCCCTGCAGGTTGAATATTTGAATCAAGTTGTAACCAGATAAGGAAGATGGTGGTTACTATGGAAACGGTATCCACCTAGCAACTGGCCATCAGGTATCTGCATCAGGTGAAACTGGTCTTCCATAAAGGGATTTCTGTTTGTTATTCATGTATGTTTATGATGTTTACAGTTTGTTTTTGTTTGTGTTTCAGTTTAACTTCCTGTTTGTTTTTATGGAACTGTCATGTTTCACATTCCAACTTTTCTATAGAAATAAATCATTAAACGGAAACGTATCAACCTTTTTGTTTGGCAGTAACAGCCTTCAAATGGCTCACATGGTCTTCACGTTGGCTTCCTCTACATGAACTTTCAGCTCATCCAGTTTCTAATCATTTCTGCAGAACAAGATTATCAGTCAGAAGCTCGGTGGTTCGATTCCAGCTGCGACTGAAACGGAAATGTTCATCTGGTCTCAAGGAGTCTCTAACAGTCTTCTATAGTGGATCAGAAAGGCCTGCGGAAGGCTAGAACAGAAGATTATTGATCGTTGATGGAGAACAAGAACCAGCCTACCGTAGCACCTAGCAGCCGTAGTGCCGTTGAGCCATGTATTCCTTTACGTCTCAGCAGGGATGATGTCATGAGTTTCTTCATAAACAAAATAGTTTCTATGAGAGAGAAAACCCACAAAGTCCTTCCCTCCATTGATGATATCTCATCCACAGCAGCTGTAGAGATGTCTGTAGAAGCTGCTTTCTGATTGGACCGTTCCTGTCCTGTCCAGCTCTGAGTTAACCAGAATAACGGCTTCATCTAAACCTTCCTCATCCCCACCAGACTGGTTAAGCAAGTTTCCCCTTATTAACACATCTGGACTGGATCTGATCAAAACATCTCTGTGGACATGAACCTCCATCTTTTAAGACTGCTGGAACGAAAAAAAACTACTCTCTATCCAGGAGTGATAGTTAATTATAGACCTTTAACCAACCTCCCCTTTATCATAAACAATCTGAATACGTCCAGTCAGGATTTAATTCTCATCAAAGAGAATTCCTGTCTGACCCATAGACTGTATATAAAAGATGGGCGGAGCCTCTGTGAAGTCACCCGTAGGTTTCTGAAGAGCAAAAGTGAAACTCGTTGGGCGTTCCCACCGTCACCATCTTGGTAACGTCACGCCTGCAGTTGCTCCCAAAATATACAAAAATGGGCAAAGAGGTGGAGCTGAGAGGGGGGTTGTGAAGGTGGGGGTGGATGATTGACGTCTATCAAACTCCAACCTGCCGGTAGCTAACAGCTAACCAAGCCAACTCGGATCTAACGGTAGCTAACTGGCTAATGAAGATAGGTGGGTTAAAAATAAGGCGCGCTGTTAGCCGGCTAAAAATCGTGGTTGTTACACTCTCCCTTCTTTCCATGGATATTGGATACCTGTCAATCAGAATGACACACCCCTAGTTATGCCGAATTTCAAGATTAATTAACATCCAAACGGATGAGTTTGAAAGAAATTCTCCCCCTCACAGTTGTCATGAAGGTAAACTTGACCTTTTAATCCTAAAATGGATTTTTGTACCAGGATTTAAACATGTTTATTTCTGCTGTGAAGTCTGTCTTTTTAACATGGGAGTCTATGGGGATTTGCTCTGTTTTGGAGCCCCTAGTGGATGAGGAGGGAACTGCACTTCCGCAGGGGCTTCACATTTCTCCGCCGGAGGTTGTCGCTTGGTCTGGACTGGTCCTGGTGGATCTCAGAGCTGCATTCCTGAACATCTTATTGGGATTAGAGGAACTGCTTCATGCTGGTTTAAGTCATGTTTATCTGATAGATTACAGATTGTTAATGTAAACAATGAGTCTTCCTCACACATCAGAGTAAGTCATGGAGTTCCTCAGGGTTCTGTACTTGGACTAGTGCTTTTCATGTTATACATGCTTCCCTTCGGTACTACCATTAGACAGCACGGTAAGTGCTATGCAGATGATACTCAGATTTTCCCATCAGAGCACTTCACCTAACACTGCAGGTTTACTGGTGGTTTCCAGAGCTTTACAAGTATAATGGGAGGCAGAGCCTTCAGTTATTGGACCTCTCTCTGGAATCAGCTCCCAGTTTGGCTTCAGGAAGTAGACACCCTCTCTACCGTCAGATCAGGGTTCAAACTTTCCCTTTTTTATAAAAATTAATCGTTCTAAAAATAAAAAGATTGTGAATGTGATGCACTTTAGATCTGAATTCATGAAAACTAAAATATAAGTAAAAAATAAACTGAGGATGAAATATTTGTTCAGGACAGAGTCTCTTCACATTATTTTATAAATCAGATAAAGGGTTCTTTGTGTTTTCTTTGGCTGCAGAGTCCTGTGTGTGTGTGTGTGTGTGTGTGTGTGTGTGTGTGTGTGTGTGTGTGTGTGTGTGTGTGTGTGTGTGTGTGTGTGTGTGTGTGTGTGCTGGTTCTACAGTTTTTGTGGGGACTGATTTATAAGGACGTTCCAGGAGGTTTCAGGTTTGAACCAGGTTCAGGGTCAAGTAGGTGATCTGGAGGTGGACTACATGGATCGTGGTCCTCTCAAAGCCAGAAGTATTTCTGTGAGTCTCTCTCTCTGTCTTTGATGTTGGCCGTCCCAGGTGTCAGAGGTCAGGTACCATTGTTATCTCAGTGGTTTCCTGCTTCTTGTTTGCATGTCCTGGCATGCTGCTTCAACAAACACACATGCAGGACCCACGTCCTGTCCCACCCAGACCTGTCAGTCTGTTGGGACAGGATCCACATGTTTATGCAGAATAAATTCATGAAATATTTCAGAACTTCCATCCGTCTGTCCGTCCATCCATCCATCCATCCATCTTCCGCCGCTTATCCGGAGTCGGGTCGCGGGGGCAGCTGCCTAAGCAGGGAAACCCAGACTTCCCTCTCCCCGGCCACATTCACCAGCTCATCCGGAGGGATCCCGAGACGTTCCCAGACCAGCCAAGAGATGTAGTCCTCTAGCGTGTCCTGGGTCTTCCCCAGGGCCTCTTTCTGGTGGGCCGTGCCCGGAACACCTCACCAGGGAGGCGTCCAGGAGGCATCCTAACCAGATGGCAGAGCCACCTCATCAGTCTCCTCTCGATGTGGAGGAGCAGCGGCTCTACTCCCGGATCACCGAGCTTCTCACCCTATCTCTAAGGGAGAGCCCGGCCACCCACAGGCGAAAAGGGCCTGATAGGACTCCTTCTTCAGCTTGACGGCATACCTGACTGCCGGTATCCACTAACAAGTTTGGGGTTTACCGCCACAACAGGCACCGACGTCCTTACGGCCGCAGCTGCAGTTGGCCGCCTCAACAATAGAGGCACGGAACACAGCCCGTTCGGACTCAATGTCCCCCGCCTCACCCAAGACATGGTTGAAGCTCTGCTGGAGACCTGACCGGCATCCTACCCAACCATCTGAGCCAACTCACCACCAGGTGGTGATCAGTTGACAGCTCCGCCCCTCTCTTCACCCGAGTGTCCAGAACATGCGTTCGCAAGTCTGACGACATGACTACAAAGTCGATCATCGAACTGCGGCCTAGAGTGTCCTGGTGCCAAGTGCACATGTGGACACTCTTATGCCTGAACAAGGTGTTCGTTATGGACAGTTCATGACGAGCACAGAAGTCCAACAACAAAGCAACACTCAGATTTAGATTAGGGGGGCCGTTCCTCCCAATCACGCCCCTCCAGGTCTCGCTGTCGTTGCCCACGTGAGCAATGAAGTCCCCCAGCAGAACGAGGGAGTCCCCAGAAGGAGTGCTCTCCAACACCCCCTCCAAGGACTCCAAAAACGGTGGGTACTCTGAACTGCTGTTTGGTGTATAAGAACAAACAACAGTCACGACCCGTCCCCCCACTCGAAGGCGGAGGGAGGCTACCCTTTCATCCACCGGGGTAAAGCCCAACATACAGGCAGCGTACAGCGGGTCACTGATCTGGAGACATTTCAGTCTGGAAACAGAAAAAGCGTGACGGCAACTTGACAGCTGAGGTCTCCAGGTTTCCATGTGTCCAGATTCTGGGTCTCCAGGTTTCCTTGTGTCCAGGGTTCTGGGTCTCCAGGTTTCCATGTGTCCAGGGTTCTGGGTCTCCAGGTTTCCTTGTGTCCAGGGTTTTGGGTCTGTTAGCTAAAATGCTGGAATCCTGGGTGTTAATGTGACTCACATGAAGAAGGTTAAGGAAGACGTGGGGATCTCTTGGGTTGGCTGTTTTGCTCAAAGCTGAAGCTTTGGTGGGCTGGTTTCACAGAGCAGCTTAACCCTGCCTTCACAGATGTTGGTAAACCTGTGGAGCATGTTGACGCGAGCCATGTTTTCAGTAAAGCAGGCGAACCCCTGGATCGTCAGCCACGCTGAAGACGCTGCAAACTGAGAGACCAGCAGCTTCTCTGATCAGAAGTTTCCAGACCACAATCTGTCATCCTGCTGCCCTTCCAGTACCTTAAATATTAAAACTGCTCACTTATAACGACCTTCGTTTTTATTAAGGTGAAGCAGCTACAGACTTTTTCTCTGATTAACTTTAGAAGGTTTTTTCTGCTAAATACCCTAGGAAAACATTTAAACTGGATTCATTTAATCAATCAGTGTCCATGACGGGTTAGCCTGCCAACCAAGATGGTGCTGCTCCAGGTGGCTCCTGTCTTGTTTTTTAACTTTTTATTTGTTGGTTTCTTCCTTTTCGGTGTTTTTTCGGATCAGTCACAACCTGTTTATAAAAGTGGTGCCGATGGCTGGACGAGGTTCTGTTCCCTTCTTCGCTCTTTGTAACGGAGAGCTTTGCCGGCAGCAGGGGGGACATTGTTTACACGTGAACAGCTGAGTGAGCCTGTGCTGCAGCCCGGAGAAGACCATTATGATGGGGAATGTGTGGTGTCTGGGGCTAAGACAGATGAACTTGCGGCGCTGGTGAAGACCCAGAGGGAATCAGTGAAACTTGACTGCACATCCCAGCAGTGTTGAGATTCCAGGTTACAGTTTGGTGTGGGGAGACGGGAAGAAGGGTGAGGCTATGTGAGGCGGTGCGAACCCAGACATGGAGGAACGAATGCGCCGTATCATTTACAGAGAGAGTTCATGTCTACCATTGTTATTGTTGTTTACATTCCCCGTCAGCTGATGTCAGATGATGACATCATCGGCCACCGCTGCTGACCACCGGATGCATTCATGGTTAGAACAGGGGATTCTAATCATGGCTCACTGGATAAAACTTTAAATAACTTTCATTAGTATGTTTACGGCCTCACCAGAGACAATAAAACGCTGCATCTCTTGTACGCTAATACCATGACCCCCCCCCGCCAGCCCGTGCACACCAGAACGGTGAGGAGGTGGACACAGGAGGCCGCTGAGGCCTAAGATGACTGACAGGTTCATCAGGTTCTGTGTGGGCATCACCGGGCCAGCCCGGACTGTGCACTGCTTCTCCATCAACAAACCCTGATTACCAGGGACCTGAACGCACTTCTGAACAAGAAGGAGGGTCTTCAGGGCTGGGGACAGGGAGGAGCAGAGGACAGCACAAACTCAGAGACATGCTGAGGACATGCAAAGATGACCACAGGAAGCTGGAGGCTAAACTCCAACAGAACAATGTGAGAGGGGTGTGGACGGGAATGAAGCTCGTCACAGGGATGAAGGGGAAGGACCGGCAGACGTCAGGGAGTCTGGATAGAGAAAACCAGTTCAGCCCGTTTTTAACAGGCTTAGCTCACCTCCTGCCAGCCCCCCATGTTGTCCCAGATGGCTCGACCTACCCCCCGCCCAACGGTGACTACAGGCCGGGTAACGAGGCAGCTGGAAAACTACATCAGCGTAAGACTGCAGGCCCTGATGGCATCACACCTGGGTCCTGAAGACCTGTACCAGTCAGCTGGCTCCTGTACTGGGACATCTGTACAACCTGAGTCTGAGTCAGGATCCTATGCTGTGGAAGACGTCCTGCTTAGTTCCAATCCCCAAGAAGTCCAGGTCATCAGACCCGGTCCCCAAGCACATTGAAAACAACAACAAATTAATTAAATAAAAGCAGAAAGAAAAAGCTAAAATAAAATAAATAAAATGCAAGAAATTAAGTTCCAGTGTGAAAAACAACATTAAAACATGATCTAGTTAAAGATTCCAGCTTAAAGAACCAGATCCAGATCTGGACTGTAAATAAAAACTAGTCCATGCAGCAGAGAACAGGTGGGTCTTTAACCTGGATTTAAATAAACTGAGTGTTCCAGCTGATCTGAGGCTTTCTGGGAGTTTGTTCCAGACATGTGGAGCATAGAAGCTGAATGCAGCTTCTCCATGTCTGGTTCTGACTCTGGAACTGATAAGAACCTGGATCCAGATGACCTGAGGGTTCTGGTAGGTTCATACTGGGTCAAGAGGTCTCTGATGTATGTTGGTCCTAAACCATTCAGAGCTTTATAGACCAGCAGCAGAACTTTAAAGTCTATCCTCTGACGGACCGGCAGCCAGTGTAAAGACCTCAGAGCTGGACTGATGTGGCCCACTTTCTTGGTCTTAGTGAGGACTGGAGCAGCAGAGTTCTGGATCAGCTGCAGGTGTCTGACTGATGTTTTAGGTAGAACCTGTAAAAACACTGTTACAATAATCAAGCCGACTAAAGATGGAAGCTGGACTAGTTTTTCCAGGTCCTGCTGAGACATCAGATCTTTTACCCTTGATATGTTCTTAAGCTGATAGTAGGCTGACTTTGTGGTTCCCTTCATGTGGTTCTCAAAGTTGAGGTCTGAGTCCATCACTAGACCCAGATTTCTGGTCTGGTTGGTGGTTTTTAGGTCTGAGTCTTGTCTATATGTCTATTTGTCCGTCCGTTCTGGTGAAACCTGACACAATAACCCGTAAACTGATTTTGTATCTGGGAATATCTGGAATTTCAGATATCAGAATCAGATTGGAACCCTATAAAAACCGTGTCTGAACCCCGTTATTCACATGATTATCCGGATCACCTGGTTGTTTTCCAACTGAAAAACCTCTTGACAGGTTTTCTTACCCTTCTTCACCGCTTAGCTTTGATTGACAGCTCTTTAAGCCAATAGGAGTGTAAGTAAAGTGACGCATCAGCCAGACGATGAACGGGTTGTATGACCTCCAGCATCCAGTCACATGGAAGACTCGTAACTACAGATCTGTTTGTTTTAATCCTGAGACCAGCTTCAGACATTCATCTTCATCACATTTTATTCTTACTTTGTTTTAATAAGCAGATTTCAGCAGGTCTTTATTAATCAATGCATGTTATTTATGTTAACTTTACATCCTGGTTCCCCTTAGGACTGTCCCATCCTGCCATCCTCTGATTGGTGGAAAGAATCATCACTTCCTGTGTGTGTCAGCAACAAAAACAAAGCAGGAACAGCTGCATGTTTAAATATACGGAGGATTTATGGTTGTTTAAAGCCACATGACGAGAAGAAAAAACTTGCTGGATGTCCACCATCCTCCTCCTTTCGTTCTGGGTCGCCTTCTTCTTCGTTATAATGCAAGGAAGATGCTGCGCTGCTATGACATCATGATATGATGTCACACTGTCACTTAGCTGATGAGATATTGCTATCCAGCTGATAGCAGGTCAGGATACGGTTGCTGTGGAAATGCTGCAGAGATCAGGACTTAGCGAACCAAACACATTCATCATTGATTTTAAGATGATGAATAAATCCAGTTGGTTTCATGCTGAAGGGGTTCAGATGGTCCAGAACTACAGCAGAACGTTATTTCTTCCTCTTCTCATTTGCTTAAAGACTGGACAGGAAGTGACTGTGTGTTGCTGTTCAGGTCTGCTCTGGGTTACTGGAGTCCAGCAGGAAGGCCTGAGCTGTCTCTGGGAGAAAATCCCAGTCCAGAAGGTTGGGATCATCAGCATCCAACCTGACCTGGAACTGGTGAGGGAATTCTCCCTGAAGCCCTCTGGGAGAACAAACATACAGAGATTCCTTCAACTTCTAGGGTGCTGAACTCTGACAGCAACTTCTATCAATTTAACACTTTTAATTTATTTTCATTTAATGGCCTTTAAAGAGCTGAGGAGTGGGTGAAGCTTACAGGCTGCTGCTGGTGTTGTGGGCTGACTGCGGTCTGAGTCGGTTTATTAATGAAGGGGTCTGGCTGCATGCCAACGTTGGGATAAATAAAGTTTCTGAACCCGTCTAAGTCCTGCATGAAGCAACATGGCTGCAGTTTGTGGGTCTGAGACGTTGTTATATTCCTTCAGTCCAGGATGTCCAGCAGAGATGCAGTTGTCATGACAACAGACAAAAGGTTCAGTTCTGAACCAGGACTAGGCCAGACTTCAGACAGGTTTGATCCTGATATACTGATCCCAGTCCTGATCTGGTTTTCCAGCTGTCAGACGCAGTCACCAGGACACTCGGATGGACACACCTGTGAGTTTAATCTCATCTCAGAGACACTCAGACTGTTTCAGGACGACGTTCTGGACCAGTTTTCAGACGACACCAGAACCAAAACCTCCAGATGGTCCCAGAACAGTTCTCAGACTTGTTTGGGAATGCTGTCAAATGGAATTGGTTTGATTCTGGAGAAACCTGCGGGTTTCTGCAGGGTTTAGGTTCTGTGGAACCGGAGGACCGGCCTAGAACCAGAAGAATCCGGCAAAAAGTAGAAAAAGTTCTCTGTCACTCTGTGACATCATCGTGTAGTCCTCCTCTGATTGGCTGATCTACGACGGGAAGCAGATGGAGCAGCATTCCAGGCAGACTTCCAGGCAGTCGGAGGAGCTGCAACAGTTCTCCAACATCCCACAATCCAACACGGCCTGACACGCCTCCTCCGTGCAGGCCGCCTCCACGCAGCAGCAGCTGACCGCAACATCGCAGCATCCGGCTCCGCCCACTCCGCACGCCAGACACTCGCCGACAGCCGAACACATGGACAGCGTCTCGCAGAACAGGCAGGCCAGCAGGCAGTGAACACAGCAGTCTGCAGAGACACAAGCAGCCAGTTATTCCCGAAGTGGGCGGTCCCACACCGAACAGGAAATCACCAAAAAAACAAAAGAATGAAAACACTGAAATGAATTAAAACCAGTAAAGCCTCGTTTCCAGCGACGGGTCTGGATGTGGTCTGTAACCTCACTGCGTTTCCACAGCAAGCCTAACCTTACCTGAGAGGCGGAGCATCAGCGATAGCTGCCTCAGCTATGTAGCAGCGCGACGCCATCGCAGCGCGACGCCATCGCAGCGCGACGCCATCGCAGCGCTTCCTTAGAGCAGAACCAGAACACGAGTCAGAAACTACGGAGGATGGAGGTCGTCCACCAGTCTGGGTTCTTCTTTCTTGGCGGAGCTTCGTGACGCCATTTTAATGGAGATTTAATCAACAAAAAGAAAATCTGTTGTTCTGAACGAGGAGCCGTTCCTGCTTTGTTTTTATAGCAGGTCACACAGGAAGTGGCTTTTTTCTCCACCAATCAGCAGATTGCAGCGTGTCAGGCTCCACCCTCTCAGGTCGGGTGGGTTAGACTGGTACCCCAATGGAAGGGTCGGGTTGGATCTCAGGGCACCCTTCCCTGTTTTCATGTGTGGAAGCAACGCGCCCCGCCCCTGTCGGTGGAAACGGGGCTTTACTGGGTTTTTTGGAGTATCTCCACGCTTCAGTTTAAGCTTCTTCCAACTCTTCATACATCACGTCTCCGTTCCTTCGGCTCGCTGATAAACTAATTTCATGTTTTCTGTTTGGAAGTGAAGTTTGCTTTTGTTCCAAATAATTTTTTTCTTTCCAACTTTAACTTTTTTCCATTTAGAGCTAGCTGTTGTTCTCAGTCAGGAACTGATTATTTCCTCTGACAGAAGACAGAATCCTGCTAACATCATGCTAACCTCATGCTGACATCATGCTAATAATATGCTAACATCATGCTAACAATATGCTAAAATCATGCTAACATTATGCTAATAATATGCTAACATCATGCTAACAATATGCTAAAATCATGCTAACATTATGCTAACCTCATGCTGACATCATGCTAATAATATGCTAACATCATGCTAACAATATGCTAAAATCATGCTAACATTATGCTAATAATATGCTAAAATCATGCTAACATCATGCTAACCTCATGGTGACATCATGCTAATAATATGCTAACATCATGCTAACAATATGCTAAAATCATGCTAACATTATGCTAATAATATGCTAACATCATGCTAACAATATGCTAAAATCATGCTAACATTATGCTAACCTCATGCTGACATAATGCTAATAATATGCTAACATCATGCTAACAATATGCTAAAATCATGCTAACATTATGCTAACCTCATGCTGACATCATGCTAATAATATGCTAACATCATGCTAACAATATGCTAAAATCATGCTAACATTATGCTAATAATATGCTAACATCATGCTAACAATATGCTAAAATCATGCTAACATTATGCTAACCTCATGCTGACATCATGCTAATAATATGCTAACATCATGCTAACAATATGCTAAAATCATGCTAACATTATGCTAACCTCATGCTGACATCATGCTAACTGGTCCGACTTCATATCAAGACAAGTTTGCTCTGCTGGATTTTCTCTGTTCCACATCAGGATTAAGACGTTCTTCGTGTTCCAGGTAAAGATTCACAAAGTCCAGCTGGAAATTATCATTAATTTATAAATAACTGATAATTAAAATAAAATAAAAAATAAAAAAATGACATTTAGTTTGATGTTTAAAGTGAGAAGCAGGTTTGTGTTGACTTCTCTGTGAGTCTGTTGGTGGGAGGTGGAGCATCTGGTTCTGGGGGGACTGGGAGGGTCACCGTGTGGTCTGCAGAGATAAGCCGTCCATGCTGGATGTGTCCAGCTGATAGTGGTGAGACGGGGGTGTTCTTGCTTCTTTCTGGACTGTTTTTGTTCCCCTGCTGGGTCTAAAGGTCGACTCAGGACCAGCAGAACTTCCTGTGGAAGCTGTTCAAACAGGGCGAGAAAAACTAGCATCCAGATCCGGAGTTTGAATAACTCCAGCAGCAGAAATGAATAAATGTCTCCGTTTTTCTGCCTGCAGTGAAGTATTTCTGCTTTAGAAACTAAATAAGCTGAAAGAAAACAGTTTTTCAGTATGACACAAATATCAAGTTTCTTTGGGATAAATCAGATTTTTTCTCCAACTGCTGGAATCTGTTTGGCTCCATGAAGTCGGGATGATTTTGATTCTTTATTTATTTAGTAAATCTGATTTAAAACCGTCGACTTGAACAAACTTGTTACCAGTTGAAACAGTTAATTAAGTTGGTTCAGCTGGTTTCTTTTTACAGTGCTCAGAAACATCTCATCGGGATTTACGTGATGCTCGCTGTAACCATGGCAATAGAAGCAGCACCCGTCCCCATCGCCATGGTGACCCACAGAATCATGAAAAGAGCCATTAAAACATTTTCAACGAGTCCCGATAACACTTAAAATATCCCAAAACTTTTTCAAGACCTGAAAAAGTTCCATAAAGAGGTGGAGGGGATGTTCCACGTACAGCTGGTACTGGTTCGATTCCTGACCGCCGACTCTCACTGCGTCTTGCTGCTGTACGTACGAGCTCTTCGACATGTTTAAACCAGCTCAAAGACCTGGTGAAACCAGTCCACACAGAGCTCTACAACCACCACATGTCCTTACAGACGCCTCCAGGACACGTCCAGCGGGGGCTAAGGGGGCGGGGTTAATGCGGGCACGCGTGGGGTGCAGCGGACAGTTCGAGGGAACAGTTGACGGAGGTGGAGAAGACGCCCAGGCTGCAGGGACACCATCTCCTCTGGCAGACAACTAGACTAGCATTAAATATGAACCAGCTGAGCCAAAATTAACTTTGTTCTTGTTCTCGCCTCCAGAACAAAGGCCTTCGCTGTGGTGGAGTTTCGAACAAGTTTGAGGCCTTTTAACATCGCTGCATTACCAGACGACTCACCATCTCCAGCTACTTCCTTAATTTGTGCTGCATCCGTCCTAAAGGAGGCGTGGCTTTTAGGGGAGGATAAACACTTCTGTTTGGTCCTCTGATGATGACGTCCGTTACAGGGGGAGGGGCAAGAAGGAGGAGGAGGACTGCAGATGGGAGCAGAACAGTCCTCACCTGGGAGACAGAAATATGACATCACAAATGACTTCATAAGTGAGATCTGACACATCATGTTCCGATTGGTGGAGTTCCCCACGTTTCTGTTGCTGGAGAAGTTGAAAGATGTCATTGGAAGAGGAGGAGCTGTCCATCAATGAGTCCAACCTATCAGAGAGAGGGGGCGGAGCCTCACCTGCAAGAAGAAAATAACATGTATTTTGGAAAACATGGACGACTTTCAGAGTCTAAGACGTGACAGGAAGTTGAGACTTTTTCCTTCTCGTCTCTCTGGACTTTCACTTGTCTGTTTTCTTTGTCTCATCTCACGTTGTCTCTTTGTTACCATGGTTACTGCGCTCATCTGTCCTTTGTTGTGCAGCATCTTGGTCAACATGTTGTCTTTAAACATGCTTTTTAATAAAGTTGATTCCTTTTGTGTTGTTTATTCTCTTACCTGTGCCGCAATGTGGGAGCTTCCCATTGGCTTTTGGGTGCTCTGAGATGCATTCTGATTGGCTGTTGTCAGCGACACAGTGGTGTGACGTCACATCCATCCTGTGGAATGAAAAGAGAGTTCTGAAGCAGCCGATTTTATGACAGAAGAAGAAGAAACGAAGAGAAACTGTCCAATCAGTTCCTCTTCTGATGATTTAAACCTGAGCTTCTCTGGTCAGAACCAGGATCAGAACCAGGATCAGAACCTGAAATATTTCTACCTGCTTGTTTTTTAAAGGTTCATCAGAAGCAGCCAGTCCTTTAGTTCCCTGAATCATGACATCACTTTATTAATCAGCTGATCAGCACACATCACATGAAGCTGGCCCACTTTCTTTCCTGGTCCTGGTCCTGCTTCTGGTCCTGGTTCAGGTCTTTGTCCTGGTCCTGCTGCTTGTCCTTGTCCTTCTTCTGGTCCCAGTCCTGGTCCTGCTTCTGGTCCTGCTTCTGGTCTTGGTACTGGTCCTGCTGCTTGTCCTGGTTCCGGTCCTGGTCCTGCTGCTGGTCCTGGTTCTGGTACAGCTTCTGGTCCTGCTGCTGGTCCTGGTCCTGCTTCTGGTCCTGGTCCTGGTTCCGGTCCTTGTCCTGCTTCTGGTTCTGGTTCAGGTCCTGGTCCTGCTGCTTGTCCTGGTCCTGCTTCTGGTCCCGGTCCTGGTCCTTCTTCTGGTCCTGGTTCTGGTACTGCTTCTGGTCCTGCTGCTGGTCCTGGTCCCGGTCCTGGTCCTTCTTCTGGTCCTGGTTCTGGTACTGCTTCTGGTCCTGCTGCTGGTCCTGGTCCCGGTCCTGGTCCTTCTTCTGGTCCTGGTTCTTGTTTTTATGTTTAAATCAGAAAAACTTCATCAGCTGTTTCTGAAGCTGGAATTTTCTAGAACTTTGAAACTTTCCTGAAAAAACTTTGTTAAAGAAAACAGAAAAAAAATTTTGAAATGAGAAACTTTATGAAAACAAACAGAAAAGAGAGAAAGTTTTCTCACCTGCAGCTTCGGTGTCTTTCTGTCGGCAGCGGCTGCGCGTGTGTGCGACCGCTGCCTGCTGCACACACACACACTGCTCAAACAGCTGATGTCATCACACATCAGTCAGCTGCTCAAGTTCTGACATCACAGCTGACATCATAATGAGACCACAAAGTTTTTAAAGAAGCTGAAAAAAGATTTCTGTAAAATCATAAAATCAAGAATCAAGTTTCAGAGAAAACTCATCAGGGGCCAAAATTCAGTCTTTTCTTCTTCTCTGGTTTTATCCTCAGAAGTTTAGTTTCCTTTTGCACAGAAAGTATTTTTCTCTTTGAATTTTCCAGATTCTCCAGCAGACGTGGATGCGTCAGTGCTGCCCCCTGCTGGACGCAGTCAGACCTGATCGATGAGCTGATCGATGAGCTGATCGATGAGCTGATCGATGAGCTGTGGAGGGAAAACATGCCGTCATGAAGCACAAACACACAGTTAATGGTTAATTCAGTGTTTACCTGCCTGGTTTTCGGGGCTGATGCTGAGCAAGGCCGGAGTTAAATCGACTCCTGGAATCATGTTCTGCTCCTTCTGCTCGGTTTTTCTTTAGCTAGTAACTAGCAGGTCAAACCTGCCGCCTCATGAGTCGCAGCATTTCTACTGACTCCACCAGGATATTTTATCTGGGATGATTCGCAGGTGAGGCAGTGAACCAATCAGACGTCCCGATCTGTTGACGAGCTGCAGTGACAGTTTACTTAATTTCATGATGCAGCTTGAGCATGACGTTATTTAATAGTGAAATAATTATGTGTATTTTACAATTATTTCAATTAATTATTTATCAATTAGCTTAAAAACTAATTTCACAAATGATTAATTAAATAATCTATTAATTTATTTCCAATTTTTATTAATGACTGACATGTTTAAGTTGTTATATATGTTCAATTCATATGTTTATTTCTCATATTAGTTAATAAACGACACATTAAAGTAGTTTTCGAAAAATGTATTTATTTATTTAATGTATTTAGTTTCAATTCAACTAAATTAATCAAATATTTAATTAATTATTCAATATTGTATTACTGTGATGGACTGGCGACCTGTCCAGGTGTCCAGGTGTACCTGTACAGGTGTACCTGCCTCTCACCTGTTAAGTGCTGGGATAGGTTCCAGCTCCTCCTGCGACTCTCATTGGACTAAGAAAGGTGTAGAATTCAATGACTGAATGGAATTTATGTATTTAATTATGGCCCTGTTCGCCTTCCGTAGAAACTAGACCTCGTTCCTCAAACTGCTCCTTGGGAATAAATAAGGTTTTTTAAATTGAAATGAATCGTTGTATACTTCCGGCCAGCAGGGGGCGACATGCTGCATCATGTTCCGTCATCAAATCCGTAGAAGAAGAAGGACGAAGATGGAGCGAAAACAAAGAGGTTCCTGCATGTTTTGGTAAAGAACCGAACAGAACCGCAGTTCGGCCGGAAGTTCGGTTCTACTTCTTCATGGTGAGTCCGCCGCTCGTGACTCTTGTTGCACCGAGGGACGGATTCGCCGTAGAGTCCGGACCGGATCCGTTCCGCCGTAGAAACCAATGTAAAACCGAACCGGGTCTTAACGGCCGGAGTCTGGTTTAACGGTACGGGGACAAACCGGACCGGACTAGCAGAAGAGGGGGCGCAGAGACCGCCAGGGTCCACCCGTGGGGAGAAAATTTAGGGCTGTCTCAGAAACGGTTCGGGTTCGCGGGTCTAACTGAAGTGGTTCTGGTCCTGAAACCTTTCTGAAAGAAGGGAAGCGTATAGGGGACCCGGAGGCTCCATGTCAGGGTTTAAGATCCGGTCTATAAGGTCCACATCCGTGAGTGTGGTTTTTGCTCTGATGTGGTCCACAGAAGAACCGTGGTCCTGATAAAGAAGGCCCTCTAGTTTTCAGGGTTCATATGGAGTGTTCTGGTTTCAATGTGGACCTGGTCTGATGGATCGAGAAGCTCCAGGTTATGGTCTGCAGAGTCTTCAGGAGTCAGATCCAGTACCTGGTCCGATGGAGGCTGGGTCCTCATCTGCTAAGACAAGATACAGTTTTACCGAACTGCTTCACATCTTACCAGGTGGTGCAAACCTCACCTGTTCTGGGGGAAAGCTCCGCCCCCTGTGGCTAAGTGGCCTCCTCTGCACCCTGTAGAAACTTCCCTCTAGGTTCTAATTACACTCAGACATCATGGTTACATCGTGGTTACTGCCCCTCAGTTTTAATCACAAACAACACACACACATGACCGGGGAAGGGGTTCTCTCACACCCCTGTTTCCTGGGCGCCACCAGGGGTGGGCAGAGGGAGGTGGTTGCCCCGGGATGCTGACGGGGTGGCTGCTGACCCTGGGGGGGGTCCAGTCTGCCCGATCTGGGTGAGGTGGAAGGGGGGGCTGGATTTGGGGCTCGCTGTCCTCTGGTCTGCTAGGGATGTGTCCCACAGGGCGTGGTGGGAGGGAAGGAAAAAAAGATAAGGCTGTCAGAAGCAACGCGTTAACAGCGGAAACTAGTTTATGTAATTAATCAGGTTAATATTTTGGGGCGGCGTGACGAGCGCCACACATCCGTCATGTGGACGAGGAGAGACGGAGAAGATCAGCCACACCTGAACTTTTCCTGTTTTTATTTGAACTCATCCTGCGTCCTGCAGCAACATGGCCGCTCTAGAGGATCTCTGGTCTCTCTGTTTGTGCAGCAGCTGCTTCCTCCTCCTCTCATGTTGCTCCGTGAATCATGGCGGCTGTCGGTGATCAGCTGATCGGCTTTTCTCTCGTTGTGTTTATGGATCAGCTGAGAAGGAGGAAACTAGCTGTTCATGGTTCACACCGTCACATATTTACCCCAAAGTCTTGTTGTTAGCAGGACCTTCTCTAACATGGTAGCTGCTGGTGGTAGACAGGGTTTATACTTCAGCTGTGCAGGGGCGGGTCTAGAAAAGTTCTGATGGGGGGCCAGGAGCCCTGACCAGGAAAAGGGGGGCACATATGAGACCTTTTTTAGGTCTAGATTTGATGAAACATTGAACTGATTATTACAACTAAAGTGGTCATGTAATGTAAAAAAGTGAATAAAAACCATTAAAACAAGCAGCCAATGATGTGTTTTATCAGCAGGTGTTTGCTTTGGGTGAAGCTGCTGTAGGACTTTTATCACTGCTGCACAAACACACTTCAATGATAAAAAGAAAAAAGCTGTTTTCATTCAGATCATCAGTTTTATCAGTTTCTTCATCAATGTCGGTTGTTTAACTTCTAACTAACTAACTACTCTCTTCTATCTCCACCACCTGCTCAGCCTCCCACTGTGCTGACTGCAGAAATGTTTGCTTCCTACTTCACTGAAAAGGTCGCTACCATCAGTAACCAATTCACTGAGCCGGACCAACTCAGCCTTACCAAACCAGCTACTGGTGCCTCACTCTGCTCCTTCTGCTCTCTAAATGAGGACCAAGTCTCTAAACTTCTAGTCAACTCAAAACCCACAACCTGTCCTCTTGATCCTGTTCCCTCTGACATCCTGCAGAGCATTTTACCTACAATCAAACCTGCAGTAACCATATTATTACCTCCTCTCTTAAATCCGGTGTCTTTCCCTCTGCCTTCAAGCAAGCTCGGGTTCCCCCGCTGCTGAAGAAACCCACACTCAACCCAGCCCAGGTTGAAACTACCGGCCGGTCTCACTGCTTCCATTCATGTCTAAATTACTAGAACGTGCCGTCTTCAGTCAGGTCTCACAGTTCCTCCAAGACAACAACCTGTTAGATCCATATCAGTCTGGCTATAGGCAAGGTCACTCTACTGAAACTGCTCTCCTGTCAGTTACTGATTCCCTACGGGTTGCCAGATCCACCGGTCAATCCTCAGTCCTTATACTGCTGGACCTGTCTGCTGCCTTTGACACGGTCCACCATCATATACTGTTCTCCAAACTCTTGGAGCTTGGCATCTCAGGATCTGTCCTCTCGTGGTTTATGTCCTACCTCACAGGAAGATCCTTCAAAGTATCTTGGTGAGGGGGCGTGTCCAGATCACATGGGCTGACAACAGGGGTGCCTCAGGGCTCGGTGCTTGGCCCTCTTCTCTTTTCACTATACACCTCCTCACTCGGTGCATCATTAGCTCTCATGGTTTCTCCTACCACTGCTATGCAGATGACACTCAGCTTTTCCTCTCTTTCCCACCTGACGACACAACGTCTCAATGTGAATATCAGCATGTTGCTGATATCTCCGCATGGATGAAGGATCACCACCTTCAGCTAAATCTGTCCAAGACCGAGCTTATTGTCTTTCCAGCCAATCCTTCCTTACCGCCACAGATAAGCGTGCAGCTTGACTCCATCACACTAGTGCCCACGTCTTCTACCAGGAATCTTGGTGTCATGGTAGACAACCAGCTGACCTTTAAGGACCATGTTGCCTCGGTCGCTCGATCTTGCCGATTTGCTCTCTTCAACATCAGGAGGATCAGACCCTACATGACTGAACACACGGTCCAGCTCCTGGTCCAGGCTCTGGTCATTTCACGCATTGACTACTGCAACTCCTTACTGGCTGGCCTGCCTGCATGCTCAGTTAAACCTCTGCAGATGATCCAGAACGCAGCAGCACGTCTGGTCTTCAACCAGCCCAAAAGAGCTCATGTCACTCCGCTGCTAATCGCTCTCCACTGGCTTCCAGTTGCAGCGCATCAGATTCAAAGCTCTGCTTCTGGCTTACAAAACAATAACCCAAACGGCTCCGGTCTACCTCCACTCCTTATTCCAGAGCTACACTCCCTCTCCACAGTTACGCTCTGCCAGTGAAAGACGCCTAGTGCTCCCACCACAAGGTGGCGCCACATCAGTAGCTAGACTCTTCTCCTCTGTTGTTCCCCGGTGGTGGAACCATCTACCAAACTCCGTCCGATCCGCAGAGTCCTTATCCACTTATAAAAGCAAGTTAAAGACTCAGTTGTTTAAGGAGCATTTCCACACTTAGCTTAACTCTTCTACTCAGAATGAGGTAGAAAGATTTGTCCAGATCTTTGGATCAGCCAGGTACTGAAGAAGCTGCTGCACTTATGTCCAAGATGATGTTTGATGAAATCATGATCTCGTATTTAAACAAAATGACTTTAAAAAAAAAAAAATTATATGCACTGCCTCTAGCACTACATGACACACCTGGTCCAACTGGTCTCAAAGCGGTCTGACTATCACTTAATTATGACGTCCTGCTTGTTTGAATTCAAGCTTGTCTTGTTCTTCCTCTCAAATGTAAGTCGCTTTGGATAAAAGTGTTTGCTAAATGACTGTAGAATAGAGAGTGTAGAGAGAACTGCTGGTTTTAGGACAGAAATTATCACCATGGAGACGGTTGGTGAGATTATGATGTATGAAATCTGCATTTTGATCTAGAACACGGTGGAGATGGTTTAGAACAACATGTAGAAGTACATTACATGCTGCATTTACTGACCCTAGGAGATCTGATGTTTACCCAAGAGAAGGTCAGTTAACGGTAAATATTTGTAGCATCGGCTCGTTCTGGTGATACGATGCAGTAAAACAGACAGATTTCAGGTGATTAATTGTGATTAATTTGTAAGCTGTGATTAATCTGAATAAAAATTTTAATAATTTGACAGCCCTAAAAAAGACGGATGATTTTCACACTGACAACGTTCAGCTCCTCTTGAGTTAAAAATGACCTTTGATTTTAAATCCTGTGTTTATGGTTTGTTTGCTTGCTTTTTACTTAGTCTGAGGAAGCTTCACGAGCCAAGCATGGCCTGGAGGAGGAAGAGGAGGGCGAAGGAGTGGAGGGAGGTGAAGAAGAAGGTGGAGGAAGAGGAGATGTTTCCATGGAAACCCCCAGTGCTCCAGTTTACTGTACCTGCAGGAAACCAGACATCAACTGTTTCATGATGTAAGAATCTTTCTTCTTTGAACAGCTGATGAAGCAGAAATAAAAGCAGTTGCTGAAGTGGAACCTGTTTCTGTTCCACAGAGGCTGCGACAGCTGCACCGAGTGGTTCCACGGCAACTGTATCGGCATTTCAGAGAAAGCAGCCAAAGCCATCAGAGTGTGGTACTGTCCGTCCTGCAGAGGTCAGCGTCCCACAGTGTCCCTGCTCACGCAGCAAAATGTCCGCCTGTCTCCAACACACTGATGTTCTGCCCCCTGCTGGCAAAAAGTAACTTTTACAATCAGCTGTAAGACACGTGTTAGCTGTAGCTTAGCGCTTAGCTTTGCATTAGCCCTTCACCATGTTGTTGCTGCTATTAGTTTTAAATTATGTCATGGCAGCTGTTAGCGGTTAGCTCTCAGCTGTATGTTAGCGGTTAACTCTCAGCTGTGTGTTAGCGGTTAGCTCTGAGCTGTATGTTAGCGGTTAGCTCTCAGTTGTAAGTTAGCAGTTAGCTCTCAGCTGTATGTTAGCGGTTAGCTCTCAGCTGTATGTTAGCGGTTAGCTCTCAGCTGTATGTTAGCGGGTAGCTCTCAGCTGTATGTTAGCGGTTAGCTCTCAGCTGTATGTTAGCGGTTAACTCTCAGCTGTATGTTAGCGGGTAGCTCTCAGCTGTAAGTTAGCGGGTAGCTCTCAGCTGTGTGTTAGCGGGTAGCTCTCAGCTGTATGTCAGCGGTTAGCTCTCAGCAGTATGTTAGCGGGTAGCTCTCAGCTTTATGTCAGCGGTTAGCTCTCAGCTGTATGTTAGCGGGTAGCTCTCAGCTGTATGTTAGCGGGTAGCTCTCAGCTGTATGTCAGCGGTTAGCTCTCAGCTGTATGTGAGCGGTTAGCTCTCAGCTGTATGTTAGCGGGTAGCTCTCAGCTGTATGTTAGCGGTTAGCTCTCAGCTGTATGTTAGCGGTTAGCTCTCAGCTGTATGTTAGCGGGTAGCTCTCAGCTGTATGTTAGCGGTTAGCTCTCAGCTGTATGTTAGCGGTTAGCTCTCAGCTGTATGTTAGTGGGTAGCTCTCAGCTGTAAGTTAGCGGTTAGCTCTCAGCTGTATGTTAGCGGGTAGCTCTCAGCTGTATGTCAGCGGTTAGCTCTCAGCTGTATGTTAGCTGTTAGCTCTCAGCTGTATGTTAGCGGGTAGCTCTCAGCTGTGTGTTAGCAGGTAGCTCTCAGCTGTGTGTTAGCGGGTAGCTCTCAGCTGTATGTGGTTAGCTCTCAGTCATGTGTTAGCGGTTAGCTCTCAGCTGTATGTTAGCGGGTAGCTCTCAGCTGTATGTTAGCTGTTAGCTCTCAGCTGTATGTTAGCGGGTAGCTCTCAGCTGTATGTTAGCGGTTAGCTCTCAGCTGTGTGTTAGCGGGTAGCTCTCAGTTGTATGTGGTTAGCTCTCAGTCATGTGTTAGCGGTTAGCTCTCAGCTGTATGTTAGCGGGTAGCTCTCAGCTGTGTGTTAGCGGGTAGCTCTCAGCTGTATGTGGTTAGCTCTCAGTCATGTGTTAGCGGTTAGCTCTCAGCTGTATGTCAGCGGGTAGCTCTCAGCTGTATGTGAGCGGTTAGCTCTCAGCTGTATGTCAGCGGGTAGCTCTCAGCTGTATGTTAGCGGTTAGCTCTCAGCTGTATGTTAGCGGGTAGCTCTCAGCTGTATGTCAGCGGTTAGCTCTCAGCTGTATGTTAGCGGGTAGCTCTCAGCTGTGTGTTAGCGGGTAGCTCTCAGCTGTATGTGGTTAGCTCTCAGTCATGTGTTAGCGGTTAGCTCTCAGCTGTATGTTAGCGGGTAGCTCTCAGCTGTATGTTAGCTGGTAGCTCTCAGCTGTATGTTAGCGGGTAGCTCTCAGCTGTATGTTAGCGGGTAGCTCTCAGCTGTGTGTTAGCGGGTAGCTCTCAGTTGTATATGGTTAGCTCTCAGTCATGTGTTAGCGGTTAGCTCTCAACTGTATGTCAGCGGGTAGCTCTCAGCTGTGTGTTAGTGGGTAGCTCTCAGCTGTATGTTAGCGGGTAGCTCTCAGCTGTATGTTAGCGGGTAGCTCTCAGCTGTATGTGAGCGGTTAGCTCTCAGCTGTATGTTAGCGGGTAGCTCTTAGCTGTATGTTAGCGGTTAGCTCTCAGCTGTATGTTAGCGGTTAGCTCTCAGCTGTATGTGAGCGGTTAGCTCTCAGCTGTATGTTAGCGGTTAGCTCTCAGCTGTAAGTTAGCGGTTAGCTCTCAGCTGTATGTTAGCGGGTAGCTCTCAGCTGTAAGTTAGCGGTTAGCTCTCAGCTGTATGTTAGCAGGTAGCTCTCAGCTGTATGTCAGCGGTTAGCTCTCAGCTGTATGTTAGCTGTTAGCTCTCAGCTGTATGTTAGCGGGTAGCTCTCAGCTGTATATTAGCGGGTAGCTCTCAGCTGTGTGTTAGCGGGTAGCTCTCAGCTGTATGTGGTTAGCTCTCAGTCATGTGTTAGCGGTTAGCTCTCAGCTGTATGTTAGCGGGTAGCTCTCAGCTGTATGTTAGCTGTTAGCTCTCAGCTGTATGTTAGCGGGTAGCTCTCAGCTGTATGTTAGCGGGTAGCTCTCAGCTGTGTGTTAGCAGGTAGCTCTCAGTTGTATGTGGTTAGCTCTCAGTCATGTGTCAGCGGTTAGCTCTCAGCTGTATGTTAGCAGGTAGCTCTCAGCTGTATGTGGTTAGCTCTCAGTCATGTGTTAGCGGTTAGCTCTCAGCTGTATGTTAGCGGGTAGCTCTCAGCTGTATGTTAGCTGTTAGCTCTCAGCTGTATGTTAGCGGGTAGCTCTCAGCTGTATGTGGTTAGCTCTCAGTCATGTGTTAGCGGTTAGCTCTCAGCTGTATGTTAGCGGGTAGCTCTCAGCTGTATGTTAGCTGTTAGCTCTCAGCTGTATGTTAGCGGGTAGCTCTCAGCTGTATGTGGTTAGCTCTCAGTCATGTGTTAGCGGTTAGCTCTCAGCTGTATGTTAGCGGGTAGCCCTCAGCTGTGTGTTTGCAGGTAGCTCTCAGTCGTGTTAATGATTAGTTTGCAGGCGTATGTTAGCTGTTAGCTCTCAGCTGTATGTTAGCTGTTAGCTCTCAGCTGTGTGTTGTATCATTTTTAGACAGAGAACCATCCCTAGAGATTAAATACCGACAGAAGAAGACTAAAGAGAGGGACGACAAAGAGGCGGAGCCTGACAGAGCTGATAAAAGTGATGGCGACAGAAGCTCCACCCCGCAGTCCAAGATTGACAGAAGGCGGGGCTCTCAGGTAACTGAGGTTGCAGGAGGTGGGGTTCTCGGGTAATACGATGAGCAGAGGCGGGGCAATCAGGCTGGAGCTTCAGCTGCTTCCATCTTCACTGTTTGATCTGCTGTCAGATCAGCCGGCAGGTGAAACGTTGACCTTCATCTTTGAGTCTTCATCTGTGTGTGTTTTTGCAGATCAAGCGTTCAGCCCGGATGTGCGGCGAGTGTGACGCCTGTCTGAGGACAGAGGACTGCGCTCAGTGCGACTTCTGCAAAGACATGAAGAAGTTTGGAGGTCCAAACAAAATCCGGCAGAAGTGTCGGCTCCGTCAGTGTGAGGTCCGAGCTCGGGTACGTGATCCAGTTCAGCTCCAGCGCATCATCCAGTGTAATTTAAACACGCCCAGTCTAGTCAGCCAATCATACGCCAAGTGTCACCTGTTGCTATGGTAACAGGGTAGCGAAGCCTACAGAGCCGCTAACAGCTGTTGTCATCACATGCTGTGTCTGAACAGAAGATGCTTCGAGTCAGAGATGAGGAGATTAGTTGCAGCAGCAGGGGGCGTGGCCTGTTGAGGAGAGGGGCAGGGCATCATACAGAGGAGGATGAGGAAGAAGAGGAGGAAGAAGGGTTCAGTGAGAGTGAGCTGGAGCTTTATGAGCAGTACAAAGCTGCCGGATACAGAGACCTGGTGAGTGAGAATTTCTGACCAATCAGACACTGCGCAGGCACTTCCTGTATGGTGATACAACTTCCTGTTGCAGGTGTGGCACAGCGAGGAAGAGGAGGATGCTCAGTCTGACTCTCTGAGGAAGAAGGCTGTGAAGGTGAAACACGTGAAGAGACGAGAAAAGAAACCGGAGAAGAAGGTGATGACAGGTAGATGACATGTTTGAAGATGTCACAGATGATGTCACTAATATGATTGTCCTCCTGCAGAAGTCCGTGTCTGCTCCGAAGGAGGAGGCGAAGCCGCGGCGCCACAAAGTCAAGCAGCGCCACAGAGAGCGTGTACGGCACAGCGAACGAGCAGGAGAGGGCGGACCTAAAGAAGTGGGCGGGGCTACAAGACAGTGTCTGGGACCGAGCTGCATCCAACCGGCGAGGAACAACTCCAAGTACTGCTCCGAGGACTGTGGCATGAAACTCGCCGCCAAGTGAGTTCGATGCCGACGCAGCGCTGATGAGTCAGGTTTAAACCGGTTCTGTTTCAGTCCGGTGTGATTCTGACGCGATGGCGTCCGTCAGGCATAGGTCGGGTTTAAACTGGTTCTGTTTCCGTCCCTCAGTCGGATCTACGAGATCCTCCCTCAGAGGATCCAGCAGTGGCAACAGAGTCCCTGCATTGCCGAGGAGATGGGTCGGAGGCAGCTGGAGCGAATCAGAAAGGAGCAGCAGGCCGCCAGGCTCCGCCTCACGCTGATGGAGAAACGTTTCCATGAGCTAGAGGGCATCATCGCCAACGCCAAGCTGCAACAGGTCCAAGAACACGAGGAGGTTGGTGACGCTGTCAGACTGTCCACTTTTACCTGGGTTCAGATGTTAGCTAGTCTCTGACCCATATGTCCGTCTGCAGGTGACTGAGGGTGACGGCGACGACACCGACCTCCAGATCTTCTGTGTTTCCTGCAGTCACCCCGTCAACCCCAAGGTGGCGCTGCGACACATGGAGAGGTGCTACGCTAAGGTCGGTTTCACAAAGACGGAAAATTCTGTAGAAACAAACCGAACAATGTGATGCAACAGAAGGTAATAACCCGATTCACTGAAATTAACGTCCAGATGTTTTCTGGTTCCAAGGTTTTAAAAACTTAAACAGATCCCAGACAACTAGAAGTACAGTTCTGATCCAGACTTGTTTCTTATATTTCCATGAAAACAGGAAACTGCTGATTTATTGAAACATGTTCCAACATATATATAAATCTAGTATCTGAGTCAGAGTCACAATCGGGCCGGTTCTAAGGACCAGTCAGAACCCAGCCAGAATCAGGCCATAATCCAGCCAGAACCCAACCAGAATCAGGCCATACACCAGCCAGAATCAGGCCAGAATCTGGCCATAATCCTGAAAGAAAACCCAGTCAGAATCAGGCCGTACTCCAGCCAGAATCCGACCATAATTAGCCAGAATCTGGCCATAATCCAGCCAGAATCAGGCCATACACCAGCCATAATCCATTCAGAATCTGGTCATAATCCAGAAAGAACGCAGCCAGAATCTGACCATAATCTAGCCAGAACCCAGCCAGAATCAGGCCATACTCCAGCCAGAATCAGGCCATACTCCAGCCAGAATCAGGCCATAATCCAGCCAGAATCTGGCCATAATCCAGCAAGAACCCAACCAGAATCAGGCCATAATCTAGCCAGAACCCAGCCAGAATCAGGCCATACTCCAGCCAGAATCAGGCCATAATCCAGCCAGAATCTGGCCATAATCCAGCAAGAACCCAACCAGAATCAGGCCATAATCTAGCCAGAACCCAGCCAGAATTAGGCCATAATCTAGCCAGAACCCAGCCAGACCCGAGCTAGAATCAGGCCAGGATTCAGCCGCTACAGGATAACTGGCCGATTTTTGTCCCAATCTCCCCCTTATGAGCCAAGCTAGCCCACATCCCCGCCGTCTCTATGGCTTCTTCCACATGAAGTCCCGTGTGACTACGTGAGATTTGTCATATGGAGCGGGAAGAACCTGAAACTCTTGTACGACCGGCTTTTTGTTATCGTCAAGGATGTGGTCCTGATCCTGTAACGTGCCTTTAGCAGAACTGGACTAATCAGAACTCTGTCTCTGTCCAACAGTACGAGAGTCAGACTTCATTTGGTTCCATGTATCCAACAAGAATAGAGGGGTAAGACCTTCTGCCTGTCTCTGTCTCCTTCCTGTCCCTGTCTCATGTCTCTTGTCTCCTTCCTGTCTAATGTCTCCGTCCTGTCCCTGTCTCAGGGCTCCTTCCTGTCTCATGTCTCCTTCCTGTCCTTGTCTCCTGTCTCCATCCTGTCTCATGTCTCCTGCCTGTCCCTGTCTCAGGTCTCCTTCCTGTGTCATGTATCCTTCCTGTCCTTGTCTCCTGTCTACTTCCTCTCCCCTGTCTCCTGTCTCCTTCCTGTCTCATGCCTCCTGTCTCCTTCCTGTCCCTGTCTCAGGGCCACCAGGTTGTTCTGTGACGTCTACAACCCTCAGAGTAAGACCTACTGTAAGCGGCTGCAGGTTTTGTGTCCAGAACATTCCAGAGATCCGAAGGTACGTCTCCTCCGGTTTTACATCTGAAAGGGGACGCCGTCGTTCTGGGGCTGGTCTCAGGACCTGCCCTCCGTTGTGTTTCAGATCCCGGCAGACGAGGTGTGTGGATGTCCTCTGGTGAAAGACGTGTTCGAGCCGACCGGAGAATTCTGCCGCATCTCCAAGAGGAAATGCAACAAACATTACTGCTGGGAGAAGCTGCGGCGGGCCGAGGTGGACCTGGAGAGAGTCCGCGTGGTAACCCCTTCAACCCAGCTTTATTCACACCGCACACAGAGGACACAGACACTCACCACCTGTCCATCTGTTTGTCCATCAGTGGTACAAGTTGGACGAGCTGTTCGAGCAGGAGAGGAATCTCAGGACTGCCATGACCAATCGGGCCGGGTTGTTGGCTCTAATGCTGCACCAGACCATCCAGCACGACCCGATCACCACAGACCTGCGGTCCACCAAGGACAGGTAGACCGGTGGAGACGGACACCCAGGTAGAAGGACTCTCTAGGACTCCTGTAGATGTAGTTTGTAAATAGAGCCGCAGCAGAGACAGTCGGTCACCACAGAACCAAAACCACTGAAACTGCCTGGTTAGACCTGAACCTGTTTAGACCTGAACCCGGTTAGACCTGGACCTGTCTGTTTCTGATCCAAATAATTCAGAACTTCAGAACCAAATTATTTCCTGTGATCACTGAGATGATCTCCGGTTCTGGTTCTGGTTCGGACTCAGGATCAGGTTTTTCAGACGTTCAGGAGGTCCAGTTTCAGGTTCTGATTGTTTGGTGGTTTGATCTAGAGTCAGCTGCTGGTCTGAGGCCAGACTACCCACAACCCCCTGTCCAGTCAATGACCTTACTGTTGCCATGGAAACAGGCCCTGAGCCTGGATGATAAAACACTACGACCTCGGAGCAACGAAGTAGGAAGTGTTGTTGTTGTTGTTGTTGTTGTTGATGATGTTGTTGATGTTGTGACGTTTTTACTGAAGTTTGATTAAAACTGATCAAATTCCTGTTTGCCTAGTTTTTTTTCTTCCTGTTTCAGTTTTTTCTTCTCATGTAGGAAACAAGGTTTTCCTCGTTATGAACACAGTAAACAGCAGAGCAGGTTTTTCTCTGCGTCACATCCTAGTAGAAGACGAGTGTTTCACAGCGGGAGCAGGACGAAGAGCAAGAAAAAGAAAAGAAGTTAAAACAGAAAGAAAAAACTAAAATAAAATAGATAAAACAGAAACATAGTTCCAGTGTGGGGAATTAACAGCTGTTCTGATAGAAATCAGCAAATAGAAAAGTTTTAACCCTGATGTAAAACTGCTGAGTCAGCAGACCTGCAGGTTTCTGGGAGTTTGTTCCACATGTGAGGAGCATAAAGCTGAACGCTGCCTCTCCACGTTTAGTTCTGACTCTGGGAACAGAAAGCAGACCTGACCCTGATGACCTGAGGGATCTGGTTCATAACCAACCAGAAGATCCTGAATGGATTCTGGTCCTAAACCACTCAGGTCTTTGTAAACTAACAGCAGGAAGTCAGTGTAAAGATCTGAGGACTGGAGTTCTAGGATCTACTTTCCTGGTCTTAGTGAGGACTGGAGGTCTAGGATCTACGTTCCAGGTCTTAGTGAGGACTGGAGGTCTAGGATCTACGTTCCTGGTCTTAGTGAGGACTGGAGGTCTAGGATCTATGTTCCTGGTCTTAGTGAGGACTGGAGTTCTAGGATCTACTTTCCTGGTCTTAGTGAGGACTGGAGTTCTAGGATCTACTTTCCTGGTCTTAGTGAGGACTGGAGTTCTAGGATCTACTTTCCTGGTCTTAGTGAAGACTGGAGTTTTAGGATCTACTTTCCTGGTCTTAGTGAGAACTGGAGTTCTAGGAGCTACTTTCCTGGTCTTAGTGAGGACTAGAGTTCTTGGATCTAATTTCCTGGTCTTAGTGAGGACTGGAGTTCTTGGATCTACTTTCCTGGTCATAGTGAGGACTGGAGTTCTAGGATCTACTTTCCTGGTCATAGTGAGGACTGGAGGTCTAGGATCTACGTTCCTGGTCTTAGTGAGGACTGGAGGTCTAGGATCTACGTTCCTGGTCTTAGTGAGGACTGGAGGTCTAGGATCTATGTTCCTGGTCTTAGTGAGGACTGGAGGTCTAGGATCTACGTTCCAGGTCTTAGTGAGGACTGGATTTCTAGGATTTACGTTCCTGGTCTTAGTGAGGACTGGAGTTCTAGGATCTACTTTCCAGGTCTTAGTGAGGACTGGAGGTCTAGGATCTACGTTCCTGGTCTTAGTGAGGACTGGAGGTCTAGGATCTATGTTCCTGGTCTTAGTGAGGACTGGAGTTCTAGGATTTACGTTCCAGGTCTTAGTGAGGACTGGAGTTCTAGGATCTACGTTCCTGGTCTTAGTGAGGACTGGACTTCTAGGATCTACTTTCCTGGTCTTAGTGAGGACTGGACTTCTAGGATCTACTTTCCTGGTCTTAGTGAGGACTAGAGTTCTTGGATCTAATTTCCTGGTCTTAGTGAGGACTGGAGTTCTTGGATCTACTTTCCTGGTCATAGTGAGGACTGGAGTTCTAGGATCTACTTTCCTGGTCATAGTGAGGACTGGAGGTCTAGGATCTACGTTCCTGGTCTTAGTGAGGACTGGAGGTCTAGGATCTACGTTCCAGGTCTTAGTGAGGACTGGATTTCTAGGATTTACGTTCCTGGTCTTAGTGAGGACTGGAGTTCTAGGATCTACTTTCCAGGTCTTAGTGAGGACTGGAGGTCTAGGATCTACGTTCCTGGTCTTAGTGAGGACTGGAGGTCTAGGATCTATGTTCCTGGTCTTAGTGAGGACTGGAGTTCTAGGATTTACGTTCCAGGTCTTAGTGAGGACTGGAGTTCTAGGATCTACTTTCCAGGTCTTAGTGAGGACTGGAGGTCTAGGATCTACGTTCCTGGTCTTAGTGAGGACTGGACTTCTAGGATCTACTTTCCTGGTCTTAGTGAGGACTGGACTTCTAGGATCTACTTTCCTGGTCTTAGTGAGGACTGGACTTCTAGGATCTACTTTCCTGGTCTTAGGACTGGAGCAGCAGCGTTCTGGACTAACTGCAGGTGTCTGATAGACTTTTTAGGGAGACCTGTGAGGACAGCATTACAGTAGTCAAGTCTACTAAAGATAAATGTGGACCAGTTTTTCTAAATCCTGCTGAGTCATCAGTCCTTTAATCCTTCAGATGTTCTTTAAGTGATAACAGGCCGACTTCACAGGTGTCTTAATATAACTGCTAAAATCCAGGTCTGAGTCCAGGACTGTTCCCAGGTCTGAGTCCAGGACTACTACCAGGTCTGAGTCCAGGACTACTCCCAGGTTTCTGGCTTGGTTGGTAGTTTTGAACTTTGCTGTTTGAAGCTGAAAACTGACTTTTAATCTTTCTTCTTTTGGCTCCAAAAACTATTATTTCAGTTTAGTCTTCATGTAACTGAAGGAAGTTCTGGCCCATCTGATCTTTAATCTGATCCATGCAGGTGATCAGAGTCTGGATCGGACTGTAGTCTCCTGGTGAGATGGTTATGTAGATGTGTGTGTCATCAGCATAACTGTGGTAACATGTTTAGTTGTTTCCATAATGTGAGCGAGTGGCAGCATGTAGATGTTGAACAGCAGTGGTCCCAGGATGGAGCCTTGGGGGACTCCACAGGTTATTTTGGTTCAGATTTATAGTTTCCTATAGACACAAAGTAGTCCCTGTCTTTTAAACAGGACTCAGGATAAACAGGTTTTTTATTTCCAGAGTATTATTTATGTGAATGTAAGAATATTTACCTCAAACTGTCTAAATTACTTTAAAACCAGAGGTTCCAGTAGGTCTTAGTAATGCACAAGAATTGAATGTGGATCTGAAAACCAGTACTAACAATCCAGATATTGAACATCTGGTCTCAATCATAATTCTGAATTAATGTTATTCTCTATGTCTGGTAGCCTCCCAGTCAGGACATGCGAGTGGAGGTGGAACAGCCAGACCATCGGCCCCGCCCACCTGCCTCCACATCCTACGTTTGCCTGCTCAGTTA
This sequence comes from Melanotaenia boesemani, assembly GCF_017639745.1. Classification (NCBI taxonomy): domain Eukaryota; kingdom Metazoa; phylum Chordata; class Actinopteri; order Atheriniformes; family Melanotaeniidae; genus Melanotaenia; species Melanotaenia boesemani. The sequence continues at coordinate 578,566 of NC_055694.1, read as the reverse complement.
GGATCAGCTGCGACGCTCTGGGTGGGTGGGCTGGTACGAAGTCTGAAACTTCGTGTCGCAGATAGTTTGGCTGCATTCTGATTGGCCATATTACACAAATATTTTACACCAAAATTCCAGCTCATGTAAAGCACTTTGAAGAGTCTTGTGAAAGGTGCTGTACAAATAAACCTGCCTCGCCTTTTGTTAATGTTTAGTTTGTTCTTTGAAGCATTTTGTATTGCAAAGGTTTCAAACTAAAACTTCAATCACGTTTTCCATGGAAGGGATCACCAACTCTGGACCATGTTTTACATGTTTCCTGCCTGATGTGAGGTGTGCTGAAACAGGGACTGCAGGTCAACGGCCTGGAGGGCCAGAGATGCTGACCCCTGCAGGACGGTGCAAGCGAGGCCCTGATTTAGGGTTAAAAGGAGTTTGTGAATTCTTCTTTTGCTAATAATGTATGCAATATAATAATTCTATTCAAATGTAATGAACAGCTTTCTGTGTTCACAGAGCTTAACTCTTAACTAAATAAGACAAGTCTCCTCCACCACTGGTTCTCCATCCTGGTCCTCAGGACCCGCTGCCCTGCGTGGTGTTGGAGCAGGAAAACCTCTGAAACCGAGATCACCAGCTCTGACCTCAAGGTCTGCTGTTAGGTTTGTTTCCTGTGGAATTACAGGTGAATGTTTTACCGTGTTAGAGAATAAAGAATAAAATAAGTAAATAAATGAAGATGAATTGTCAGTTTATTTGTGGAAAGTGGGAAACTTGATGCCAGTATCCATGGAAACGGTACAGAAGTAAATACACCACCAGCTCTGAGGGATGCGCAGCGGTTTTATACCTCGCATCTTCAGACATGTCTGAGCTCCACATGAAGCCAGGAAGAGATGCAAACTGTTTCTGCTACACAGGGAAAAAGAACTAAATACTACAGCATGTCATCTAAATGTGTATCAGGATTACAAAAAAGCTTCAAAAACCTGTTCACTGTCTTATATTTGACTCTCAGATTGATGTCTTTTCACATTTATCTAATGTTAATAATAATGATGATAATAATTATCACTAAATGAAATATTCAGTACAGATCAGCGCCCGACTTCTCTGGTAGCTCCAAGAACTGGTTTGATCTTCATCTGTGACCTTTTTACTTCCACAACCAATGATTGTTAAAGACGGGAATAAAAGACCATGAAAGAAGGTGCTCTGCCTTTCTGTCTTCAGTCCTAGATCCAAACTAGGAAAGCAACCTGAAGACAGCGCAGGTCATGCAGCGATGCTGAAAACGTCCATCCCAGCGGACCTACTGCTGGCTCCTGGGCGTCCAGGCTCTGGACCGGAGATGCTGGAGTTGGGCTGAATGGCCCCAGACTCTTGGTGAGACCTGCAGACGCTTTTAGATGAGTGAAATACAATTATGTAGATAATAAATTAAAATAAAAGTCTATATTACACAGCTATAATAAACCAGAATAATACCCAACAAGACATATTGATCATGTTTGTTTCCTCAGATGTTTTCAGATGTTCCGTCCAGGCCTGCTGGACCACCACGTGAGAGGCAGCTACACCTGGACAGGTACCAGTCCACTATTTCATTAATGTGTCAAATGAAAGGAGAGAGAGAGAGAGAGAGAAAAAAAAATTCATTGAACGTCATCATGCCGCGTCCCCACTCGGCTTGTGACGTCATGTGAGCGCGACGCCGCCCTTCTGTTGCTGCCCAAAAAAACGAAACAAAAACAAAGCGACACGAACTGGACCTGGACCTGGTCTTCTGCTGATCCGAGTCGGAGTTTGGACGGCCTCAGCTCACACAGAACCGGAAGTGGAAACGTTTTCAGAAGAGCTAACAGGAGGCTAGCAGGTTAGACCCCCACGCGGGTTCTAGTACTGGTTGTAGTTTCAGGTCCAAGACCCGTTAGTTCGGTCTGAGGCGGTTTTTATGTTAGTGTTGAAGAATCAACATTAAGATTAGAACCGGATCGGAACTTTTTTTTTTTTTTTTTTTTATAGTTAGATTTAGTTCTGATGTGGTTCTGGTCTGGTTCAGGTGGGCAGCTGTGATGGAGTCCAGATCCGGTCCTCCAGAGCCTGGACTGAAGTCAGTCAGGAGATCTCCTCGTCTGTCTCAGGTCAGTCACACACAGACCTCTGGACCCGGTTCTGTCTTCTAGCCCAGAATAAACTCCAGACCAGAAGCTCTCAGTTCTGGAAGTTCTGGTTTATGACATCACTGACAGGGTTTTACATCACAGACCCATCGGGGAGCAACATGGGGTTCAGTGTCCTGCCCAAGGACACTTTGGCATAGAGTCAGGGGAAGTCAGGAATCGATCCACTGACTTTCCAGCCGCTCGTCCTCCTGAGCTACAGACCTCGTCTCTAAAGCTGCCGTAGGAACACAAACCGGCGTACACCGGTTCCAGGCAGCTTCTGGGGTCTATAAATCCCAGACGTGGTGGGAGAACGTTCCTCCACGGCTGCTCTGACCTGCCGTACGAACGGAATCTGGAGAAACAGGAAACGGTGACAGGACTCAAAACCAGAAATGAGTGTTTACGTGTGAAACACACACACACACACACCTGAACAGCTGTTCTGGGGTGATGATGTCATTACCTCCTGAGTTCACGCCACCGGTGTTTGTGCTGCGATATCTTCAGTGTGAGCTCCATCAGGCTGATGCGGGACCAGTTTACAGGTCTGAAGACGCAACGTAAACACAGCACGACACATTTACGGAGGCAAAAATGATGTCATGCATGTCAGCATGCGTCAGACATCCAATCAGAGTCCTCAACATTCTGATACAATCTTGTTCCGTCCAATGTTTACGTGCGATGTTCCTGCCTCCTCTGGACCTGTGATCAGACAAACTGGTTCAGGCTGATGTCGCTGTTAAAACATCAGATCTGAATTTGATGTAGGACCACGTAGACCTGGTCTGATGCTACATGATCAGTTTTACTGTCACGACCCGGCTCGACAAAAACGTTTTTTTACCATCTATAACAAAGAAATTTATTATATGAAAAAAACCCAACAAACCGAAGATATGAGTTGAGACCTTCAGTAATATCAGCCTGTCAGTGGATGGATGGGTGTGAAAGCAAAGATCTGCGACCCCGAGGCCAACCAAACAAAACCTGAAGGAGGGAAAAACCAGAAGGGTCGAGCAGACTCCACCGGATCAAACCAAATTTTATTTATACAGCACTTTTCATGCACAAAGCAACACAAAGTGCTGGACATAAGAAAAACAAATTATGCTTATTAAAAACAAAATTTAAAGCCTTCACACATCAACGAATAGGACAAAAAAATAAAAAGGCACAATCGCACACAAACACACACACAAACACACAAAGCGCAGGTGCACGCCCCCCACCCGCCCAGAGCCCAGTCTGTACCAGCATGACCTCCATCACTAAAAACCATCAGCAGAATGAAAACATCTGGCGACGCTGCTGGGAGGAAACGGGATCCAGTCCCACCGGATGCTGGTCCACCATGACCACAGAGGGCGCCACCACAGGGACCACCCAGGTCAGGGCAGACCACAGCCACAGTGCTGCAGTGCAGGACCCCCAGACCAGGACCATCACCATGGCAACAACCCTGCATGGCTACTGGTGTGGAGGATGCCAGGAGGAAACTCTGGAGTTAAACAGTAAAAACAAGAATAAATAAACTAAATAAATAAATAAAGAAACAATAAGAACTGATAAGAGCCACAAGAATTAAAAAATACAGATAAAGGAGTTCAGGACAAATAAATAAAATAAAACGAAGGTGTTTATAAAAACTGCCTGGGTAATAAAGCAATAAAACAAACAGTAAAAAAATAAAATAGAACCCACATAAATAGGTGGTTAAAATAATAGAAGAATAAATGTTTAAATAATCTAAACAATAACGAATAAAATTCAGCTACAAGCTGAAAAGCTCTTCAGTCTGTTTTAAAACCAACAACAGTCTCTGCAGCTTGAGATTCTCTGGCAGGCTGGTCCTCAGTCCAGACTCGTAGTGGGTCAGGGTCCGCGAGGGTTCATAATCTAAAAGAAGGTCGAATAAATAAGGAGGTCCAAGACCATTAAAACATTTATAAACTACTAAAAGAAACTTAAAATCAATCCTGAAACACACGGGGAGCCGACGCAGTGATTTTAAACCTGGTGTGATGTGTCCCTCTGGTCCACGTCAGAACTGAAGAGCTGAGTTCTGGAGTAGCTGCAGGTTAGAAATAGACCAGAGAGCAGGCGTTACAGTCATCTGTTCTACTAGAAATCAAAGCATCAGCACCTCGCTGCTGGCAGAGAGAGAAAAGGGTGGCTCTGGTGATATTTTAAGATGATAAAATCCAGTTTTTGTTACGTTTCTGATGTGTGGAGTAAAATTCAGCTCAGAGTCAAAAAGAACACCCAGGTTTTTCACACACTGAGAGGGACTGAAATGTTGTAATTCTGGTAAAATGATCTCTCTCGTCTTCAGGGCCGATAATTAAAACTTGAGTTTTGTCCTGATTAAGCTGTAGGAAGTTCTCTTTCATCCATGACTTTATATGTAAAATCCAGTTAAAAAGGACGTTAACTGGCTCCAGGTCATCAGGAGACACAGTGATGTAAAGCTGCGTATCATCAGCATAGCTGTGGAATCAACGCCGTGTCTCCTGATGACGTCCCCAAGAGGCAACATGGACACATTAAAAAGAAGTGGGCCTAGAACTGGTCCTTGGGGAACCTCACATTTCACTTCATGGATTCCTGAGGAGCAGGTATCCATACTTACATAAAACTGTTGATCTGTGAGATGGGAGTAAAACCATTTAAGAACAGAACCTGAGAGGCCCACCAGACTTCTAAGTCTGTCTGATAAAACCTGGTGATCTGCTGTATCAAAGGAGGCGCTCCGATCCAGTAGAACCAGGTCAGAAAGTTTCTGTGAGTCAAAGACACACCTGAGGTCATTAACCATCTTTAAAAGGGCGTCTCGGTTCTGCGGTTTGTTCTGAAACCAGACTGATATTTTTCCAAAATATTGTTTTTATCCAAGAAGTCATTCAATTAAAAAAAAAAACAAACTTTTTTGACGATTTTACTTAAAATTGGTAGGTTGGATACAGGTCAGTGGTTATTAAAAACAGTGGGATCTAGTTACTCTTCTTCAGAAGGGGCCTCACCACCCCCATATTACAGGCAGATGAGAACACACCTGTCTGAAGAGAGTAATTCACAATATTTAAAAGTTCATACTCAAAGAAACCATAAAATGTTTAAAAAGTGATGTGGGAATGGGGTCTAAAAGGCAGGCTGTTGGTTTAGTTGGGAGAAAACTGGACCAGCATCTTCGTATCAACCAGGACAAATTCTCCAGTGTTTCCTCGGATAAAAGCAGAGCTTCAGATCTGTTAAAATCAACAATATGTTGGGATAAAAGACTGGATCTGATAGTATTGATCGCATGCATCACCTGATGCTGTCACAGAGGACTTGTTAAAATCAGCATTTATTAAAGGATCGATGGTTTTAAAAAAGAGTTTGGGGTTGTTATGGTCAGGTGCTCCAGATCACCCTAATTAGTTCCAGCCAAAAAAGTTAGCTGCAAAATAACAGACACAAAGCAAAACCAGGCCCAGGTGTCGGTAAACCAGTTTTAACCGTGTCTGTCCCGATGAACCGTGTTCGTCTTTTACCGACAGCCGATGAACCGTGTTCGTCTTTTACCGACAGCCGATGAACCGTGTTCGTCTTTTACAGACAGCCGACGGACCGTGTTCGTCTTTTACCGACACCCGACGGACCGTGTTCGTCTTTTACCGACATCCGACGGACCGTGTTCGTCTTTTACCGACAGCCGACGAACCGTGTTCGTCTTTTACCGACACCCGACGGACCGTGTTCGTCTTTTACCGACAGCCGACGAACCGTGTTCGTCTTTTACCGACACCCGACGAACCGTGTTCGTCTTTTACCGACAGCCGACGAACCGTGTTCGTCTTTTACCGACATCCGATGAGTCATTAACAGAGAGCCAGACATCCCTCTATGTCAGAACTGAATCAACATCAACTTTTATCTGAACACAGTCGATAATTTACCTGGATCACAGGTGTTCTTCCTGTTTCAAGATGTTCTTCAAGGTGTGATTTACCTGTACAGGTGTGTTTTCAGAGCGGCAGCAGCAGTGAAGGAATAAAGGAAAGGAGAGGAGGAGGCAGCCTGCAGGAGGTGAAGAGGAGAGCGAGGATGGCGAGGAGCAGAGAGGAGCAGGAGGAGGAGCTGAGCAGTCGGCTGCAGACGCTGGTGAGACTTCCTGTTTTTACCTGTAGCTCAGGTGTGTCAGAGGTCAGATCCTGAGAACAGGTTCTTACTGAGGAGCACACACACAGAGTTAAACTGGATGATGTGTGCATGTGTGCAGGGTCTGTCCAGCAGGTCTACATCCAGGGGAACCGGACTGGTTTTCTCTGAGATCTTCACGCTCCACCAGAACCTGTGGGAACCGAGGTACCATCGGAACCTGAGTTCAGATCTTCACATTGTTGTTTTTATTTACTAAACAGACTAACAGGGTTTCCTGCAGGGTTCTACATCAGCAGCAGGTATTCTCATCCGCTGATGTTTGATGTTGTCATGGTGACTTCTTGTTGTTTGTCAGTCATCCAGAGAGTCCAGACCGTGTGACGTCCGTCATGATGGAGCTACAGAGACAAGAGCTGCTGCCACATTGCGTCAGGGTCGAGGTGTGTGTGCATGTGCACCTGGTTATGTGTGTGTTTCTTGTTTAATTAGTGACCAACATGACGTGTTTGTGTGTTTCAGCCCAGAGAGGCTGTAGAAGAAGAGCTTCTGCTCGCTCACACGTGAGTACACCAATCAAGACGCAGCCTGCCGACCCACTTCCTGTCTGTGTTTACCCGTTTCCTGTCTGTGTTTACCCGCTTCCTGTCTGTATTTACCCGCTTCCTGTCTGTGTTTACCCGCTTCCTGTTTGTGTTTACCCGCTTCCTGTTTGTTTGTTTGTTTTTTTTTGTTTTGTTTTTTTTTAACTTGTCCTGTCCAGCATCATAGCAGCAGAATGATAATCTGGTTGCTGTATCGTGCTGAACAAATTTGCTCTGCCAAGGGGAGGCCTATGGGTAAGGCTGTTCTTGATAATCTGATTCATTTATTTATTTATTTACTTTGAATCACGGAATCTATGTAATCTTGCTGGACCTGACCGGAGGGGACAGAAAAAGATAGAAAATAGCAAAAAGAGCAAAAGGGAAAGAAGAAAGGAGACAAAAAGATCACAGACAGAAGGAAACGACCCTTCAATCCACACCATCACCAGACAACAAACTGTTACACCTGTACATGAACACACCAGAAAATTTCCTACAACTTTTACAAAAACAGAAACACACACACAGAAAAAACAGAGCTGCCAGTCATTAAGAGTTTTTAAATAATAACCAAATCAAAAAGACATAACAGCGACCAGATACTAACTCACAGGAAAAATAAAAATTAATTATCGCTTAGTATAAAAACCCACTAGACAACTCAGTGACTGTGTCAGCATGCAGAGGATGAGGAAGAGGAGTGATCAGTGATGAAGGGTGGTGAGTGAGATCATGCAAATGCGACCACGCCTCCACGGAGGCCAAAGGCAGACCAGGGCCAGAGACCCGGGTCCTCAGCAGCAGCCCCGGAGCACCAACCCAAGCCACCCCACCACGAAGACGACTCCAGCCCCACCCGAAGGGCGGCAGAGGAGAGCCCCAGCAAGAGCCCCCCACGGTCCCGGGGCACAGGTCCCAGTGGGCCAAGATCAGCAGCCGCCGGCCCCGCCAGGGACCGGCTACCCAGGGCAGCCCAAGCAAAGGGCCCAGGGCCCCAGGAGCCCAGAGGCGGCCGCCCCACCCCCCAAAGGCAGAGGGCCCGCAACATGCCTAGGAGGACCAGGCCCCCCCAGACAGCCACCCGGCGTAGGCCAGCACATACCCCGATGTTCCAGCCGCACACCCCGGGAACCAAGGTGCTATCGGCCCCCTCCCCCCACTCCCCACCTACTCCAATCTGCACCCTATATAACCCCACACTCACACCCTCCCCCGCGCCGCACCCACAAGCACTCACCACCACACAGTCACGCCACACCCAACCCACCCACCATGCCCCGTGGGGGACACCCCAGGCGGACCAGAGGACAGCAAGCCCCAAGCACCCCCCCTTGACCCAACACCCACAGAGCCAGCAGCCCACCAGCGCAGCCACCCCGGGACCCGACCCCGGGGCAACCCCTCCAGCCATACACAGGGGGAACAGGGGTGTGAGAGGACCCCAATACCCTCTCCCTCCCCGCTCCTGACTGTTTAGGTAGTGTATGTTGTGTGCAATTAAAATTGAGGGGCAGTGACCGCAATGAGCCGGGAGCCGGGCCACCTAAGTGGCCCTGCCCGACATGCACCGCATGCCATGCCCCCCAGGTGTTGTTTGTGTGTTGTGTTTCTTGTGTTTTGGTGTCTTGGTGCAATTAAAACTGAGAGGCGATTCGCCACGGGGTGCATCCAAGGAGACCACTGATTGGTCTCCTCCGTTCCACCCCGCATGGCTCCACGCCTCCCAACTCCCTACGTGTGTGTGTGTGTGTGTGTGTGAGAGACAGGAAGCAGGAAGTAAGAGGGGTGTACGTCCAGAGGGAAGTTTGCTTCCCTCTGGATGATGAGCCTCCGCTCCCCAGGAGGCCCCCCAGGGCAAGACAGTCCAGGAAAGGGCCGCGCCCCCCCCCCCCACAAGTGCTCTTAACCCCGCCCCAACCACACACAGAAACACATGCACACACCTATTTCCTTGCACACTCTCGTTCATCCTAACTCATATAGGCCCTCTCAGCCCCACCCACACAATATAAACACTCACACAGGATCCAACCCTCCCACTCTCACTCCCCAGACACACCCCCACTCATCCTAACACATGCATACACACGCACACAAACATACCCCCACATCCACACAAACATCATCCAAAGTATAGGCACACACATACAAGCATCCCTGTCTCACACCCCAGCACCTCCCCCTATAATCCCCTGAATCCCACTCAGCCCTCCTTCAAACCCCTACACCCACCCTGCCCCCGGGCCATACCCTGGGTCCCAGGGCGTCAACCAGACACCAGGGCATGCACCAACCCACACCACGGCAGCACATCCGGGCAGGCCCAGACCCCGGCACATATGGACCCCACCACCCCGGAGGGAGGAGGACCACCCCCGGGCACCAGAGCCCAGAACCCCCGCTCAGCCCGCCCCGGTATAGCCTGGCCGCCCGGCCCAGGACAGACGCCCACCAACCCAGGCGCCACCAGTGGCCTCACCCCCCGCCACGAGGCGACACCAACTGCTGGCCCCCACAGCCCCCAACAAGGCCAGACCCAGAGCCACCCCCATCGCAGAGCAGCCCGGCAACCACAAAGAACCCGCAACCACCAGTCACTCCCGGCCATTTCCCAACCCCCATAGCAACGAGGTCACAGTCCTCCACCTACACTAAGTGATGGAACTAAGCACAGGGGACCAGAGGGAATGAGATTCAGCTAAATAGTTCTTTGAGGAGGCAGACATTGTCTCACTACTGATGTGGTCAACTAAGAGATTCCTAAACTGCTGAATACACAGATTATTTTTGTTTTTCCAGTTCACAAGGATAGTTTTCTTTGCGATGCATAATGCTGTGCGTATCATGTGTGCAGAGTTAATTGCCATATTAATGTCACCCAAGTCACCTAGTAGACATAGTGCGGGGATTGTAGGAATATTACATTTAAACCATGTTGACATGTCCACACATACCTGAAGCCAGAACCTGCGGACAGGTGTGCAGGACCACAAGGCATGGAGGTAGTTATCTGGTGTGTTTTCATTGCAGTGTGTGCAGATGTTTGATTGTGACAGACCCATCCTAAACAACCTTTGTCCTGTATAATGAGTTCTATGCAGAATTTTGAATTGTATTAGTTGCATATTGAATTCTTAGTCATTTTAAAGGTGTTTAAACATATTTGTGACCATTTATCTTTATTAAAGTTACTGGATAAGTCACCCTCCCATTTTGAAGTTGGAAGACAGATTGAGTCTTCTAGTTTAGATAATAGTCTATATGTTTTTGATAATAGCTTTGGGGCATTGAGATTCATGAATTCTGCCACCCTAATAGGTAGCTGTAAGTTTAATTGATTAATGGTATATTTTTTACATATAATAGATTTAAGCTGGTGATATTCTAAAAATGTTTTGCTACTGATTCCATATTGTGAAGTGAGAATATTAAATGATAAGAAGTTTCCATTTTCTATTATATGTTCTAACTGTTTTATTCCTTTATTTTTCCATTGAGTAAAATTGATCAGCTTTTTGTTTTGCAGGATGTCAGGGTTGTTCCAGAGGGGTGTAAACTTACATGGAAAAAGTGAGGATTTGGTTATTTTTAGAAAATCCCACCAAGCCACTAAAGAGGAACTGATATTGATGCTTTTAAAACACTTATGTGTTTTGATGGTTGAGCTGATGAATGGCAGGTCAGAGATAAACACATCCTCACACAATGCTTGCTCTACATCTAACCATGATTCATCCAGACTGCTAGGTTTAAGCCATTTGGAGATATACTGCAGCTTGTTAGCTAACAAAACATGATTAAAGTCAGGTAGCTCCAATCCGCCTCTATCTTTAGTCTGTTGTAAAGTTTTTAGACTGATACGTGATGGCTTGTTTTTCCATAAAAATTTAGATATATGTGAGTCCAGTGACTTAAACCAACTGGAGGATGGTTTAGTGGGTATCATTGAAAACAGGTAGTTTACTTTAGATAGAACCATCATTTTAACTGTGGCAACCCTCCCCATGAGTGATATGGGTAAGCGCCTCCACCGTGAGAGATCATCCTCTATTGCTTTAAGTAGCTGGACATAATTTAGCTTTGTTAGTTCTGACAACCTGGGGAAAATGTTTATGCCTAGATATCTAATGTTTCCAGACTGTATTGTAGTATTGGGTATGTTTTGTAGGTCACAGTTGATGGGCATAATAATAGTCTTAGACCAGTTAATAGAGTAGTCAGATATTGATGAGAATGTGTTAATAAGTGTGATTGTCTGGGGGAGAGATGTCAGTGAGTTCTGGAGGAAAAGTAATACATCATCAGCATAAAGACTTATCTTGTGTTCTATATTTTTGGCATGGATTCCTTTAATCTCTTTATTTTGTCTTATGGCAGCAGCTAGGGGTTCAATAAAAATAACAAAGAGTGAAGGAGAAAGCGGGCAGCCCTGTCTGGTGCCTCTCTGCAAACAGAAGCTTGGAGAGGTTTGATCATTGGTCTTCACACATGCATTTGGGTTGTTATATAATATTTTTATCCAATCTATGAAAGATGACCCAAACCCAAATTTCTTTAACGTTCCAAATAAAAATTTCCAGTTTACTTGGTCAAACGCTTTTTCTGCGTCTAAAGAAATTACTGTGGATTCCAGGTTATGTAGAGTAGAATAATCTATGATGTTAATTAATCTACGCATGTTAGTAGAGGAATGTCTACCTTTAATAAAGCCTGTTTGGTCAGGATGTATTATTAGAGGGGTTATTTTTTCTATTCTTCTGGCCAAATTATTTTGAGATCTACATTTATTAATGAAACTGGACGGTAACTGGATGGAAGTGTCGGGTCTTTACCTGGTTTTAATAGTAGAGTAATATTGGCTAGGTCCATATTTGAAGGTATTTTTTTGTTTTTCCCTTATTTCTAATGTGATATTGTAGAAAGTGGGTGCCAGCGTTGTCTAGAAATCTTTGTAGAATTCTGCTGGGTAACCATCTGGACCTGGACCATCTGGACCTGGACCATCTGGACCTGGAGCTTTATTGTTGGGCATATGCTGGAGAGCTTCTTGGAGTTCGCTGACTGAAAGAGGGGAATCCAAGACCATTTTATCTTCATGTTTTAATTGTGGAAGATTGATGTTACTAAGAAATTTATCAGTATTGTCATCTGTTGTAGTTAGTTGTGATGTATATAATGTTTTATAGAATTCTTTGAAAGTGTTATTTATCTTGTCAGGGTCGTGGCTGATGTTTCCTTCTGGATCTCTGACAGAGGAGATGGTTGTTTTCTCCTTGTTTGTTTTTAACTGATTAGCCAGGAACCTTCCAGATTTGTTGCCATGCTCAAAGTTCTCCAAGCGAAGTCTTTTATCTATTATTTCATTAAGTTCAAGTTTAGCTTTCCTTATAGCATTTAGTATGTGTTCTTCTGGGGAGACATGGTAAGCTCCTCTAAGGATTTAATTCTGAGTTCTAACTCTGAAATTCTCAAAGTTTCCTTCTTTTTCTTATGAGAAGAGAAGGAAATTATTTTCCCTCTCATTACTGCTTTTCCTGCTTCCCAAAGAACACACGCTGAAGTTTCTGGCAAGTCGTTATTTTCTAGATATAAGGACCATTCTCTTTTAAAGTAGCTGATAAACTCAGGATCTTTAAGTAATGACGTATTAAATCTCCAGTTTCTAGTTGCTGGTTTATTGCTCTTACTTCTCAGAGTGAATGATACTGGTGCGTGATCACTAATGCTAATAGGATGGATTCTGATTTCTGACATGTCATTCATCAGCGAGCTGCTAGTTAAGAAATAATCTAATCTAGAATAGGAATGGTGGACTGAAGAGAAGAAGGTGTATTCTCTTAGTGTGGGATGGTGAGAGCGCCAAGCATCACAGAGACCAAAATCCTTCATGTTTTACAGTTTCTGAGGATTTCCAGACTCGATGAGCTCCTGTGGTACTTTGTTTGTCCAGTATAATGTTAAAATCACCTCCTATAATTAGTGTGTTATCTGAGTGACCATAGAGGCGAAGAGGGAGTGAAAGAAGGAGGATCATCTACATTTGGACCAGATATATTTACAATACATAACTTAACATTTTTAATAGATAATGTAATTATTATAAATCTGCCTTCTGGATCTATGATTGTATTATCTATGTCAAAGTTTAACCTTCTATTAATAAGAGTTGCTGCTCCTCTCTGCCTAGAATTATAACAAGCTGAATACACGTGTGGAAACTGGGTTGTTGAGAGAAGATCTATTGTTGAGTTTGATAAATGAGTCTCTTGGAGTAATATTATATCTGCTTTCATTTCTTAGAAACGATTAAAAATGTTTAACCTCTTTTCCCTTGTGCCAGCTCCACGCACATTCCAAGTGACAAATGTGAGTTCGTTCATGAACCAACCACAGAAATGAGGCTATATGTATATTACTGAAGCGTGTGTGCGTGCATCCCACTGCTTCTCCGCGTGCATGTGTATGTGCCCGCTGGTTGTGACAGAGATGTGTGTGCGCTTGTGCTGTTCTGTGTGTGTTCCTGTGAATCATGAAAAGTGCTGATGTGTATATAATATAATGACAAGTGTTACCGTTAACCGTTAAAGGGTCGGAGAGAAGAAGTGTAAAGAGTGAAAAGAGCGACAGTGCCAAAGGAAAAAAGTAATTTAAAAAACGCATCTGTGCTGAGAACAGTGTAGTGGAGACGGGCAGTGGATTTACTGTTAACTAAATGATCTTTTATGGCAGTTTTATGGATATAACATGATGTAGTGAGAAAAAAGGAAAATTAAAGCACATTCCAAGTCAGTAGAGCCACGGAGTGATGTCCGGGTCGCGGTACAGCTGTCCATTAATAAATCATTTATCCACCGCGATGACAGCGCGAGCGCCTTCAGCGATAAATTTCCTCCTGATGGGAAACAGGACTCTCCGTCGGTCCAGAATCTCTCTCGGATATTGGTCGTTTACTCCAAAGTTCCTTCCCTTCCTGTCTGTGTTTACCCGCTTCCTGTCTGTGTTTACCCGCTTCCTGTCTGTGTTTACCCGCTTCCTGTCTGTGTTTACCCGCTTCCTGTCTGTGTTTACCCGCTTCCTGTCTGTGTTAACCCGCTTCCTGTCTGTGTTTACCCGCTTCCTGTCTGTGTTTACCCGCTTCCTGTCTGTGTTAACCCGCTTCCTGTCTGTGTTAACCCGCTTCCTGTCTGTGTTTACCCGCTTCCTGTCTGTGTTCACCTTGTTTTGTTTGTGCAGGAAGGATTACCTTGACAAGATGAAGTCCACTCAGAAGATGACGCAGACTGAACTCCAGACTCTATCCAACAAATACGACTCCGTCTACCTCCATCCTGTAAGGACACACACATGGTCACTCAAGTAAAGAAGATCATATAGATATTATCTATGTAGGTAAAATCTAGATATTATTGTCGTAGATAAATTCTTTATCAAAAGGGCTGCTGATATTAAGAGTCTGCAGACAGAGGTCTTTTAATGATCCTTTATTTGGCCGACCGGGGGACACCCTCAAAGGACAAAAGACCCCGTACAATCATTCTCCCAAGCTTATATAGCCTGCCTGTCACTATTTTCAGACACACAGTACCCAGGTATGCAGCCTTGTAGGGCTGACTGGTTGACATCATTTTGATATCACGTTATAATGTCATCCTATTAATATTGTGCTGACCAGGGCAACTGCACCTGTTGTTTTTCAACTCTGATGTATTCAAACTTCCACATTTCCCCCTTTCAAATATTTCAGAGTAATCGGCCCTAAGACGATACTCTGAAACTTACAATAGGGAAACCTTTTTTTAAGCACACTTGTCCACACACGCAGGTCTCAAGCATAACATAGGAGCCAATCTGAACCTCCCGTACGAGGGCGAAAAAAACCCCGAAGGGAGAAAAAAATTCCCCCGTGCCCCCCCTGTTGGGCGAGCACCGGTAACTTTTTGATCTCACTTGACACTCAGGCACGGGTAGGCCAGCGAACCCCTGCAAGAGACCTTCTAAGTACTATGACAGAAAGTAACCATACACACACAACAAAGAAAGCACATTACAATCCGTTTTCACAAGGATAAGCTATTACAGAAGATTTTCAACTACAAAATTCACACGTGAATAACACAAGATAGAGTCCTTTTCCAGTCCGGAGGCAGACAGGAGCATTGGGTCACCAGCCTTCCGTTACAGGCTGCTGCCCCTTTTGTCCAACCGACTGTAGTTCTCTTGAGACGTCACAGGTCCAACTCAGTACGGACCAATTGGGCAGCCATGATGAAGGATGTCTGTTTCTTGAGACTCGTACTCCATGCTCTCCTCAGGGCGGGAACGATGCACATGCCAAACAAGAAAAGAAGGATCAGAACCAAAGCTGACCCAACTCCCACCTTTATCAATACATTTTTCCAGTCAGCCATTAACTGGTCCAACCAATCAAGGGACCAGTCGCTCTTCCCAGCATGCTCCCAAGAGTTGTACTTGTCTGGGATAACAACCGGAGGGGCTCCAGGCGCCTTTGAGCACCATATGCATTCCTCCGAAGTCATTTCCTTTACTGACAGCCAAGCCCAGCGATACCAAGTGTTGGCCATCGCTTCCTTCCATAAGTAATCTTCACTAGGTCTAAACCCTCGTACTTCCGGTTGCCCCTTTACATCCTCCCCCCCCTCTAATGTTTTATCATGATAACTATCTACCAAAGTATCTAACCCTAGAGGGGGAAGAGTGAATGACTCAACCACCCCACTGTCTGGTTGGCCATCAGCAACCACGGTGGGCTGCGGTTCAGGTGTAAAAGCAACTTTATTCACAACAGGGGTATTAACTGTGGTCTGGTAAGAACTTACAACCTTCCCAATCTCCAATAGACCTTCCAGTGTGTTCCAAGCAGCAGCCCATACCTGGTCAACCATTAAGGATGTTATACGTGCTAAGTGTTCATACCCCAGTCCTCCTGGTACTGACTGATGGTTACCTATTCCTGCCTGTGGGCGTGGAGTAATGATTGCTTCAAGACCAACCTTATCCGGCTCCAGGGCCGGAACCACAGCTAGAGGGGGAGTGGGCCCCTCCTTTACAAAGTGAACTCCCCATTGCTTGGCAGTAGCAGCTGTGGTAACATAAACACTTAAGTCTGAGCCCAGAGGTTCTAGCCTGGACCCCAAAACCTCACCTCCCTGAGCACCACTTTTATCATCCACCCCAGGATTCACTGGAATGTTATGGCCCTCTACATCTAGTTCCTTAATTGATCTTACTTTCCGCCTATGTTGTGCCAAAAGGGCAACATCTGTCTGAAATACTGAGTCACGGGTGGCGTGTAGATGTGTGCGGGTGCATGCCGGCAAGAGACCTGACTGATAATGACATTTGGCATGTGAGTCGTACTCCCCTTGGTCACTGAGGTCGCTCCCTCGTTGCGCAGTTGCCCCTCTGTTTCCTTGAGAAGGCCCTGGTGATGGGACGACGTGGTGACTGTTGCTTCGGGTCCGGATTGGTTGAATTGTCCCTGCCGAGATCCCTGTCTCGCCCAGAAGAAGAAACCAAAGGAATGTCAACCACAACATCATCGGGCGGGAACTCTGAATCTGCCCTGACAGGACTATCTTCGTCAGATGCATGCGAGGCGATACTTCCCCTTTTGGGGGACTGGTCATTTGAGAACGCTGTACAGTCCGACCAGTCCCCAGGGCCCGTTTTGCAGTTGTTGGTCGTAGGTGCCAACGAACAATGGTTCAGATGATGCCAAGCGACGCTCCCTTCGACCTGGACCGCAGTCGGTGTGGCACGGACCACCGTGTAAGGACCTCGGCGTCTAGGAGTGTTCCACTTTCTTCGAAACTCCTTAATGTACACCTTATCCCCGGGCACCACTGGACCAGATGTCACAGAGACTGGTTTTGGCTCGTTCGCTTTTTCCTGAAAATAAATCGCTTTATGGATAGCAGACAACTGTTTCATATAACTGTGCAGCTCCTTCTCCAACTGCTCCAGCGGGGGTCCTTTGAAAGGACCCCGAAACTGCGGACCCGGCATAGGGCGACCTGTTAACATTTCATGAGGAGACAAATGTGTGACCCGATGAGCTTGCATGCGGTAACTCATTAGGGCCAGCGGTAATGCGTCATGCCACCGCAACCCAGTACATGCACAAATCTTATTAATTTTTGCTTTAAGTGTGCCATTCACTCGTTCCACCCCTCCCTGGCTGGAGGGAGTGTAGATACTTCCATGGCGGACTTTGATTCCCAGCTGACGCAGGACGCCCTCGTAGACTTTATTGATAAATGCTGGTCCCGAGTCTGATGAAAGGATGGATGGTAGGCCAAACCTAGGGATCACCTCACGGACCAGGAACTTTATGACTGTTCCCGCCCCCATGTCCTTTGACGGAGTGGCCTCCACCCAACGACTGAAATGATCAAAAAACCACCAAAAGGTAGCGCTTACCGTGTACCGGGACCAACATGTCCACAAAATCTAAAATCAGATGACGAAACGGGCCTTCCGGGACAGGAATTCGCGCTGTGGGGGTGACAATACCTTTTTGAATGTTATTTTGCGAGCATATCTCGCACCGATTAAGCGCATCCGTTACCAGTGCCTGCAGGTACGGCGCCCAATAACCCTGTTGTTGTATTCGATGTATCACCTCATCTCGCCCACAGTGGTCTGGTTTGTGACACTCTGGAATTAAAAGAGACAAAAGTGAGATTGGAGCGACGATCAGGCCGGTATGTGACCGCCATAACCCTCGCCCATCTTTTGTAGCACCCCTTTTTTCCCACATGTTTTGTTCACTCGCGCTAGCACGCGCTTGCATTAATGTGATATCATCAGGTGTGACAGATGGTTCCAACTCCACAGCTGGGGCCAAGACGGCGACCTTGCAACCTGAAGCGTGCTTTGCAGCTTCGTCTGCCGCATTGTTTCCCATTGTGGTGATGGAGTTGTCTTTTCGATGAGCAGGACACTTGATAATGGCCAATCGATGTGGAAGCATCATGGCCGAGATCAACTTCATAATCTGTTTCCCATGCCGAACGGGTTTACCATCTGATTTTTGAAAGCCGCGCAGTTTCCAAACTGCTCCAAACAGGTGACAGACTCCGTGAGCGTATGCTGAATCTGTGTAAATATTAGCAGAGGAGTCTTTAGCAAGTTCACAAGCTGCAGTAAGTCCATACAATTCAGCTAATTGTGCAGAGCAAGGTTGTAAACATTTTTCAGCTTTTACTGTTACGAACGTCCCTTCCTTTTGTTGCACCACGGCGTAGCCTGCGTGAGGTCCCATGTGGTCTCGAAAGCATGACCCATCCACATAGTACGTGACCTGTGCGTCGTCCAACGGCTCAGATTCCAAGTCCGGTCTCAGTTTTGTGTACCTCGTGGTCTCAGTGACGCACTCGTGTGTATCACCTTCAAATTCAAAAGGTAACATATTAGCAGGATTTGTGGTCTCACATCTCTTAATTGTTACATCTGGATAGGTGAGCAATGGTAGATACTGAAGGCAACGTGCTGTTGTCAGAACAAGTTTGCTGTGATTGATCAACTCTGTGATTTTATGATGGGTGTAAATAACCACAGGATATGACTTAGTTATTGCAGACGCCTTTTCATACGCCATGTGAACAGCTGCGAGGCCCTGGTAGCAGGGGGGCCACCCTCGTGCTACGTCGTCCAACCTTGCACTGTAGTAAGCGATGGGTTGTTTCCTTCCACCAGCACATGAGTCTTGTGCCAATACAGCCGCTGCATACATGTTACATCTGTTTGAAACATAAAGATGAAAAGTTTTATCATAGTCTGGCATTTTCAGCGCTGGGGCATTTTGCAGTTCCTGCTTGAGCACATCAAAAGCCAACAGTGCCTCTGTGGTCCACTCCAAAGACTTCTTTAAAGTCTTGGCTTCAGAGGACTTCAGGAGTTCCCTAAGCGGCGCCGTCTTTACTGCGTAGTCCTCCAACCACTCCGCGCTGAATCCTGTGATACCTAAAAAAGGTCATTAGTTGCGCGCATGTCTGTGGACGCGGTGCTCGACTTATGCCTTTGAGGTGGTCAGGAGACAGGGCTATTGTTCCATGGGAGATTACTCTGCCAAGGAATTCCACCTGAGGCTGGCAGAATTGCAGTTTTGTCCGAGAAGCTTTGTGTCCACATTCTGCCAGTCTCTGCAGTACTTTGATCGAGTCGCGCTGACAATCTTCAATGGTGTCTGAACAAATCAATATATCGTCTACATACCGGATTAGGACGCCGCTCAAATCCAGCTCCTGTAGATCCTGACTCACCACACGATCAAACCACGCGGGGCTGCTTGTCAGTCCCTGGGGCATTCTGGCGTAGCTGTATTGTCGACCTCTAAAGGTAAACGAAAACAGATATCGTGACTCTTCTGCCAGAGGGATACTGAAAAATGCTGAACAAAGATCCACTACTGTAAAAAACTTAGCTTTAGTAGGGATGGCATTCAACAGTGTGTGAGGATTTGCGAAGTCTGCAGCGACATCTTCAAGAATGGCATTGATTGCCCTTAGATCATGGACCAGTCGGTACTTTGATTTATCTGCTTTTAGAACTGCAAGAATTGGGGTGTTACAAGGACTAGAAATCTCAATCAGCACTCCTACTTTTAAAAAACCATCAATTAAGATTCCAATCCCTTCTTCATCTGCGGGATTAAGTTTGTACTGTGGCCGCCAAGGTAAAACTGCACCTGGTTTTAATTTGACAGTAACTGGGCTGGCTGAAACTGCCAGTCCCACATCCGTCTCATGTCTGGACCACAGTTGGTCCGGAACCTGTGTTAAAATATCAGTTTCCAGATCACTGTTAAATCCAAGGGGGTTGGTTTTGCATGTCATCATTATGTTTTTCCCTGGTAGCACCACCATCTGAGGTGTTGCTTGTAATGACAGGTCACACCTAATTCTTAACATTGATCCATTCTCTGAAAGAGAGATTAATGGGTTCTCTGTACTGTTCCATGTTAAATGCTCTGCATTTCTTACCATCGGACCGAGGTCCCTTGAATGGTATCCTGGGTTTACCAACAGTGTAATGTGTGGTAAGGATTGAGTAACACAGTACCATTTATCAATAAAGGTGTTCCGGTTTACCTTTAATGCTGCACCCTGGCCTCCAATCAGGATATATGGAGCCTGTATTTTAACCATCACTCCATCCGTCTCCTTTTCCCACTTATCCTGAAAGGTTGAGCTGGCTGATGGATCAAAGAACATTGTACAGTGAGGAGGTAATTTTGGTGAAGAACCCTCCAGGGCCCAGGCCTCCATGCATGCCCTCCATTTCTCCAACTCCGAACCCAGAGGCCCCTCTATGTTCCCCAGCCAATAAACATTTGCTGGTTCTGCTTGGGCATTCATTTGTAAGTTTAATCCACAACTTTCCACATATATTCCCAAAGGTGAACATAAAATTTTGAGCCCAAGTTTACAAAGTGCATCTCTTCCTAACAGATTGACAGGAGTTTGGTCCGAGACCAAAATGGGTATTTTAATTTCATCATTACCTACTTTCATTTTTACGGGAGCAGTAATAGGAACCAATTGACTTTTTCCCGAGAATCCTACTGTCTTCACAAAGTTGTTTGACATGGGAAGGTTCTTGGCAAGGGATCCCTGTATGCATGAATGAGTCGCCCCCGTGTCAATCATCATTTGGACCTGTCGATCCTCAATTTGGACATTTATCATGGGGTCAGTGCGTGTATGCATAATCAATGGGTACGAACCTTTACCCGCAGGATCCTCGGGACCCCCCTAAAACTGAGAGGGTCTTGGTCGTGGGCCACCCAGGGGTCCACCTCCACCTCTTCTAGGGAAGCCTCCGTTTCTTCCAGGACCACCTGCTGGGAGGGGCATAAGCCGTGGGCACGCCCTTGCAAAATGTCCATACATGCCACAATACCAGCAGCGGTTGGATCCCTGCCACGCCCCAGACGAGGGAGTACCAAGCCTTGAGTATGAAGGACGGAACGGCTGGGGACCCCTAGCGGCCTGTGTTGACTCAGGAACTCCAGCAGTCCGTCCCGCAGCTAGATCTGTAAACACAACAGCTTGAACCTTTTCTTTCAGCTTGCCTTGCAAATCATTTAGTTGCATCTGTGCCAGCTTCCTTTGAATCTGGAGGTCCTGTTCAGAAGTCTTAGTTAGGTCTTTCCTGTATCGGGTTACTGCATGAACCACATGATCACGGAACTGTTGCGCTGGCATAGATGTTAGACCAACGACATCCTCCAAACGTCTGCTGACATCCTTTGGCATTGAATCGATGACTGCATTTCTGAAAAGAGTGAGCAAAATAGGATCATTTTCCACATCTTTCTGAGACTCTTGACGCCACCTTTTTAACTGTGTATCGATGTATGCTGCTGGGTTCTGGTCGTCCTTCAGAGGTTCCCCTTTTAAAGCATCAACATCAATTTTATTAGGGTACTGTTTGCGTATTCCTTGCCAAATCACCCCCTTATAGGCTGCTAATTCTGTTCCATCTGCCCTTTCACTCAAAATCCAGTCCAGTTCATTGTCTCTGAAAAACTGCTGCATTTTAGACAACCCCAAAACCTGAGCGAGGACAGCTTTGATGTCACCCAGTGAAAGAAATGTTCCAGCCGTGTTTGATTCCAAAGCCTTAATCCACTTGCCTCCTCCTGCGGATATTTGAGGGAGCTCTGAGACCAAACCTGTCAGGTCCCGAGCTGAAAAAGGATGATAATCAGCCCTTGTTCCCCTTATCAGAATTGGGAACTCCCCCCCCTTCAATCTGTCAGGAGGTCTGATGTTAGGTCTGTATCTTAAATCATATTCGTCTCTAGGGACCCCCGTGGACGTGCCGGGTTTCTGTAAGCATGCAGGCATGGAAACTCCGCCTCCTGAAGTCGCCCCCTCCACCTCCTCATTTAAGTCATCTATTTCCTGTTCCATCTCAACTATCTGGCTCCGTCCCAACTCACGTTGCAAATCTTGCTGACGTGGTCCTAAGTTCATCCAAAAGCTATCATCTGTCTTACCTTTCCGAGCCAGTTCGGTTCGATCCTGGTAACAGTTAATGATTCCAGACTGACGTCGCTGTGTACTACAGTATTTTGGAATGTCCAGATGGGGAGGAGTTTCCTGTTTTTCTCGAGGAGAATGTATAGAGGTTGAATGCCTTCCTACCTGGGCGTGTGCTTCCCCAGTGCCCTGTAAGGACGCACCCCGCTGTTTGAAGTTGGGTGGGTCTGGTTGGGGCAATGCATCAGTAGGAGGTCCCTTCTCCGCGAGCCCTGAAGCAGCAGATAACCTATTTTGGATATCACTTACATTTCCGGGTACGCCAGCATCAGTCAGTCCCCCTAGAAGGCTCTGCTGGTCATCAAGATTAAAGTCCCCATCAAATTTTATCGTTCCTGTTAAATTTGGAAAAAAGTTCGGCGTTAGTACAGTTTCCAGTTTCCCCTGGACTATCCGTGAAAGACACAATCGTTTTGACATTTCGTTTAATTGGCTTGCTAATTTTAAATAAGTTTAAAATTTCCAATTCAAGCTGTCGTTTCTTTTGTCGTTTCTTAGAATTATTTTCAGCTTTGTAATCTTCAATGCGATGTTGCATTAATTCACAAATCTGTGGGTCAAAGCTTCCTATAACAGGCCATGGATTTATCAAATTTTTAGTTCTTTTGCACCATTTTTCAGACATGTGTTGAATCTCTTTCATTCTATGGGGATGACGGATGCCAACAATAGCCTGTGGCGTGCTCATTGTTATCCTATTTAATCAACCCTGCTTTTAATACAATATGATAATCATGCAACTCAAACGAAAACCACTTGGGTGCGCCGCAGCTCCGTTTCCTGTTTCTAGGCGTCGGTCCAATGGGAGGAGTCGTGTTCTGTTGGAAGGAAACCAAAAGAGTTCAGCGGTCTCATTTTAACAGTTATAATAGTACAGATTACATCCTTGTAGCTGCACGAGAGAAGAGCACTATTTTATTTTGTCAGTGCTTGTCTCTATGCGCGTTAGCAAGTAGCTTAGTGTCAGATTTCACCAGACCACTATTTGTGAGTTGGGGAACGAGTCAATTTATGCACTGCAATACAGATTAATTTTTTCAACATGCAGCATGCAATATTACTGCAAACAGAGGCCTCTGTCTCATGCACAAACTTTCTTCCAACAGTTACTTGCAGCGCTGCTCCAATCTCCAGTTACACTCAGTCACGCATTCCTTTCCACATTTAGTCCATTCTTTGACACACAAGCTTACTCGGTGTCCAGTTTCGCTCAGACACACACTCACTCGGACAATTCATCCTCAGCTTTTTCCTCCTCTCAAAGGAGAGTTTAAAGCTTTCTTCTCTTATTTTTCTCACAGAATTCACAAGTTTACTTTCAGCGAGAGAGGTAAGGCAATCAAAGAATAGTCACACACTCAGTCAGTCACACATTTCTGTCCGGTGCATCACTCACTATCCGCTTCATACACACACTTCAACAGCTGAGCAAATCACCATTAGTCAGAGGAGAATAAAACCAGTCAAAACACAGTTTAAAACTTTTTCCTTATTTCCTCTCATAGAAGACATCAGTTTTTTCCGTTGGAGGGGTAAAGCAGTCAAAAGACAATTTTCAGCTCACTCAGACACCCATTCCTATCCGCTTCATACACACACTTTAACAGCTGAACAAATCATCATTAGTCAGAGAGGAATTAACAGTCAAGACCAGTTTAAAAGTCACCAGTTCGCTCCCAGTGAGCAGTCCAAAGAAGGAATATGTCAACAGTCAGTTTATAAAGCCTTTTTTCCTTCCTTTTTTCTACGTACGTTATTTAATGTTGCAACAAAGTTTTTCACAGCTGTACTGCGCTAAGCCCCTTTTACGCAGATTTCCCGGGTTAACAGAGCTTAAACCTTTCACTACTGGCTCTGTTTAATTTAGGATCAGATATTTGATCGATCTTTGCACCTTGCTTTCCTATGAACCTAGTCATAAGCTACTCAAACTCCTTAACTGGCTCCCTACAATACCAGCCTATGAGCTCGCAATATTGTGAGCCTTGCATTTAATTCTTTACTAAATTTGAACTCGAAATGGATCGATCGGTGCATTTTCATCACTTTCACTTTTACTTCACTTTCACTACTATTTTTGTTGCCAATTAACTTTTTTCACCACTATACTGACTCTTCTCTCAAAGCTCCAGGAGGTCTGCGTCCAGGCCACTCCCGAGCTATGATAGAGCCCTGAAATATTACACCTCCACGGAAGCTGACTCCCCTTCGGACCAGCCTAAAAGCTCGCAATCCTGTGAGTCCAGTGTAATTCTCTCCTTAAAACTGACCTTTCTCCCAGCTACCTCTGGTAAGGCCCTCATAAACTACTTTATTTGTGCGCACAAATTTATCTGTCTAGCAGAGTCACACAGCAGCTGTATAACTAAGTTCAACTTGTAGCCAGGACGGCCCCCCCGCCTCGACTCACTTCACCCAGAAGGATTTAAAATGGGGCTTACCTCCTTGAGCGGTGAGTCGAAACGGTCCAGGCGTCCGGCCCCAGCGGTTAACTGGCTGGCTCGCCAAATGTCGTAGATAAATTCTTTATCAAAAGGGCTGCTGATATTAAGAGTCTGCAGACAGAGGTCTTTAATGATCCTTTATTCGGCCGACCGGGGGACACCCTCAAAGGACAAAAGACCCCGTACAATCATTCTCCCAAGCTTATATAGCCTGCCTGTCACTATTTTCAGACACACAGTACCCAGGTATGCAGCCTTGTAGGGCTGACTGGTTGACATCATTTTGATATCACGTTATAATGTCATCCTATTAATATTGTGCTGACCAGGGCAACTGCACCTGTTGTTTTTCAACTCTGATGTATTCAAACTTCCACATTATCTATGTAGGTAAAATCTAGATATTATCTATGTAGGTAAAATCTAGATATTATCTATGTAGGTAAAATCTAGATATTATCTATGTAGGTAAAATCTAGATATTATCTATGTAGGTAAAATCTAGATATTATCTATGTAGATAAAATCTAGATATTATCTATGTAGGTAAAATCTAGATATTATCTATGTAGGTAAAATCTAGATATTATCTATGTAGGTAAAATCTAGATATTATCTATGTAGATAAAATCTAGATATTATCTATGTAGATAAAATCTAGATATTATCTATGTAGGTAAAATCTAGATATTATCTATGTAGGTAAAATCTAGATATTATCTGTGTAGGTAAAATCTAGATATTATCTATGTAGGTAAAATCTAGATATTATCTATGTAGGTAAAATCTAGATATTATCTATGTAGGTAAAATCTAGATATTATCTATGTAGATAAAATCTAGATATTATCTATGTAGGTAAAATCTAGATATTATCTATGTAGGTAAAATCTAGATATTATCTATGTAGGTAAAATCTAGATATTATCTATGTAGATAAAATCTAGATATTATCTATGTAGGTCAAATCTAGATATTATCTATGTAGGTAAAATCTAGATATTATCTATGTAGGTCAAATCTAGATATTATCTATGTAGGTAAAATCTAGATATTATCTATGTAGGTCAAATCTAGATATTATCTATGTAGGTAAAATCTAGATATTATCTATGTAGGTAAAATCTAGATATTATCTATGTAGGTAAAATCTAGATATTATCTATGTAGGTAAAATCTAGATATTATCTATGTAGGTAAAATCTAGATATTATCTGTGTAGGTAAAATCTACGGAACGGAGTCGGAACACACAGGCTAAAGCGTTTACCCATGAAAACCGTGTCCACTCAGGAGCCAGTACCACATTTTCGAACCCGATCCAGAACACGACTACGAAGCTTCTACACTGCTCCGTGTCTGACTTCCTGTGTGGCCGTATCTGAACCGCTGAGTTTGACGTGTTCTGGACGTGTATCAGATGCTTCTGAAGGTTCCCAGCAAAGTAGGACGGGTCGGGTGTTAGGGTTCCCCTCCCGGTTTCCACCCCCGTCGAGTCACAACCGTCACCGGCACACACCTGCCGGCTGACACCTGAGCAGAAAGGACATTTCACATTTTACCAACTGGTTCTTATTTTTATCACTTTTATCATATTTTTATAGGTTTTACTTTATTTATTCTTTTATAGGTTTTATTTTATTTATTCTTTTATAGGTTTTATTTTATTTATTCTTTTATAGGTTTTATTTTATTTATTCTTTTATAGGTTTTATTTTATTTATTCTTTTATAGGTTTTATTTTATTTATTCCTTTATAGGTTTTATTTTATTTATTCTTTTATAGGTTTTATTTTATTTATTCTTTTATAGGTTTTATTTTATTTATTCTTTTATAGGTTTTATTTTATTTATTCTTTTATAGGTTTTATGTTATTTATTCTTTTATAGGTTTTATGTTATTTATTCTTTTATAGGTTTTATTTATTTATTCTTTTATAGGTTTTATGTTATTTATTCTTTTATAGGTTTTATTTTATTTATTCTTTTATAGGTTTTATTTTATTTATTCTTTTATAGGTTTTATTTTATTTATTCCTTTATAGGTTTTATTTTATTTATTCCTTTATAGGTTTTATTTTATTTATTCTTTTATAGGTTTTATTTTATTTATTCTTTTATAGGTTTTATTTTATTTATTCTTTTATAGGTTTTATTTTATTTATTCTTTTATAGGTTTTATTTTATTTATTCTTTTATAGGTTTTATGTTATTTATTCTTTTATAGGTTTTATTTTATTTATTCTTTTATAGGTTTTATTTTATTTATTCTTTTATAGGTTTTATGTTATTTATTCTTTTATAGGTTTTATTTTATTTATTCTTTTATAGGTTTTATGTTATTTATTCTTTTATAGGTTTTATTTTATTTATTCCTTTATAGGTTTTATTTTATTTATTCCTTTATAGGTTTTATTTTATTTATTCTTTTATAGGTTTTATTTTATTTATTCTTTTATAGGTTTTATGTTATTTATTCTTTTATAGGTTTTATTTTATTTATTCTTTTATAGGTTTTATGTTATTTATTCTTTTATAGGTTTTATTTTATTTATTCCTTTATAGGTTTTATTTTATTTATTCTTTTATAGGTTTTATTTTATTTATTCTTTTATAGGTTTTATTTTATTTATTCCTTTATAGGTTTTATTTTATTTATTCCTTTATAGGTTTTATTTTATTTATTCTTTTATAGGTTTTATTTTATTTATTCTTTTATAGGTTTTATTTTATTTATTCTTTTATAGGTTTTATTTTATTTATTCTTTTATAGGTTTTATTTTATTTATTCTTTTATAGGTTTTATGTTATTTATTCTTTATAGGTTTTATTTTATTTATTCTTTTATAGGTTTTATTTTATTTATTCTTTTATAGGTTTTATTTTATTTATTCTTTTATAGGTTTTATTTTATTTATTCTTTTATAGGTTTTATGTTATTTATTCTTTTATAGGTTTTATTTTATTTATTCTTTTATAGGTTTTATTTTATATATTCTTTTATAGGTTTTATGTTATTTATTCTTTTATAGGTTTTATTTTATTTATTCTTTTATAGGTTTTATGTTATTTATTCTTTTATAGGTTTTATTTTATTTATTCTTTTATAGGTTTTATTTTATTTATTCTTTTATAGAATGAGAGAAAAGCAGCTACATGTAAAATGTGTATGTGTACTACTGAGAAAACATGATGTCAGAATAAACCTGAAGCCCAACTGTACAGGTGAACCTCTGAATGCACATTCAGCTGCTCGGTTTGGTAACAGGCTGTTTAACGAGACGATGAACCACAGAATGAAAGCAGGAACGGTTCAGGCTGAATGACAGCTGGTATCTGAACATCTTCGCAGTGAGGCCAGACCTCGCAGAGGAGGCGGGGTTAAGCCGGTACGCCAACACGTCACATGATTCCCTGGAAATCTTTCAACATTCACGACCTTTGTTCACCGACGCTTTAAAGTACACCTCTAACTAGGGATGCATGGTATTGGATTTTTGGTCGATGCCAGTTTAGTTTACCTGTCTAATATACCTAATTTACCTGCTCTCTACCTCACTGCTTAGAGACGAATGTGTG
Organism: Melanotaenia boesemani; assembly: GCF_017639745.1. Lineage (NCBI taxonomy): Eukaryota > Metazoa > Chordata > Actinopteri > Atheriniformes > Melanotaeniidae > Melanotaenia > Melanotaenia boesemani. The sequence goes on along the minus strand of NC_055694.1, from coordinate 550,596 downwards.
TGTGTGTGTGTGTGTGTGTGTGTGTGTGTGTGTGTGTGTGTGTGTGTGTGTGTGTCAGGACTCCTTCCAGGTTGGCGTGTCTGCGGTCGGTTCCGTCCTCCAGCTGGTCGATCAGGTCATGACGTCAGAACTCAGGAACGGGTTTGCTGTCATCAGGTAACCCTGCTTCTCATGATGCGTTCAGGTGATCAGTTGTCTGTGATCACCTGAACGCAGTGACATCTTCCCCCTCCTCCTCCTCCTCTCAGGCCTCCAGGTCATCACGCTCTGGCGAACGAGTCCAACGGTTTCTGTCTCTTCAACAACGTGGCCATCGCCGCCCGGTACGCTCAGACCAGACACGCTGTCAGCAGGTGAGTCTCACACGCTTCACTTCCTGTTTCCTCCCAGCCTGCAGCAGCGCTTCCTCCATGAAGAAAAGGAGTGTGTGATTGGCTCAGACAGGGATGACATCATGACCAAGGGCCTCATTTCTAAAGCTGCAAGAACCAGAAGCGATGTCATTAACCAAAAAATTTTTATCCTCTAAATGTCCACATCATGTGTGGTTCAACATATGGCTCATTGGCCTGGGTCCACTAACGGAGGCTTCATCTGCAGGATCTGCTCCGTTTCCATTGTTGGAAACGAGGCTTCCGGCAGCAAATGGAAGTACCGGACCGGCTCTACCTTCTGGTGTCTGCAGACAACTTTCTGAACCAGTCGTCCCAGCATGCAGCAGCCAGTAAAAGAACAGGTGGAAAGCAGCTCCAGTCCTTCATTCTAGACCCAGCAGAGCGGGACCAGGCTGGAGGCTGGAGGTCTAGAAGTGATGCTACACTGATGAAACACGTAGAGGAGTTTTTATTTCTCCACGAAGCTTTTTAGTGGCGTCCCAGTTTCCCTCCAGACCTGATCTCCAGCAGCTCCTTGTCCACCTGGTTAATAGCGGTGATGGTTCCCTCAGCACCTGCAGGACTTCCTCTGAGGACACGGCAGCTGCGCTGGTGGGTGGAGTCTCTGGCCTCACGTTCTCCTCCCCCACAGCAGCAGGCCTGCCCACCCAGCAGGAGCCCCGCCCACCCAGCAGGAGCGTCCCGGAACTAGAAAGAAATATTATTTACACTAAATAAACTGCTGCGAGTCTCAGGTTCATTTTCTAGATGAAAACAACGGAGGTGATCCTCCTCTCTGACGCGGCGTTGGCAGCATCTCCACCTGCTGCCCTCCTCCACCTTTCTGACCTGGTGATGACCACCATGGAAATGATGTGATGAATATGTATTACAGGCGTTCACCCGACCATTTATAGCCACCATGTGGGTGGGGCAAGGCGCTCCCTCACGTGCGCACACTTTAGAGTTGCTTTTGGTTTATAAAGGAAACAGGCGTGGGGCGTGCGTGTGCACGCTTTTGAAGTCCTGGAAGTTTTGTGTTTTCCAGCGTACGGCGTCTGTAGTCGGCTTCGCTACGCTCAGGTTTGGACATGAGGCCCCTGGACAGTGTGACAAACGTTATTTATAAAAACATTGGTAACAGCAGTGTGTGTGTTTCAGGGTGCTGATCGTGGACTGGGACGTTCATCATGGTCAGGCTATCCAGTACCTGTTCCAGGAGGATCCCAGGTGAAGCCCCGCCTCATTCCTTTCAGCTGTGTGCAGGACGTGGTACCATGTTCTGGTTCGGCTTGAGGAGTTTGGTCAAACTCCAGTCGGACTCCCAGCAGGACCTGGCTCAGATGCTGGACCAGTTCCAGCCTGAAACCCATTAATGTGTGCGCGCGCGTGTGTGTGTTGCAGTGTCCTGTATTTCAGCGTGCACAGGCACGAGCACGGATCCTTCTTGGCCCTCACCTGCCGGAGTCCGACACCCGGGTCCATCGGCATCGGACGAGCCAAAGGAAGGAACATGAACCTGCCCTGGAACAAGGTGAGTCCAGAACCAGTCCAGAACCAGACACAACCCATGAACATCTCCTTACCCGGTCTGGGTGCTTCCAGCTTCAGTTGAAGGCATGAAACAGCTGTAGAATCAGCTGTTCACACAGCATCATCTGACTGTGAACTGTGATAAAATACACAAACGTCAGAGCGTGGAGGATGACGTTGACCTGGAAACAGCTTTCTACTCTGACATGATGGAGGTCCGAGGATCGGATCGTTCCAAGGATTGTTCTGAGGATCGGATCGTTTCTGAGGAGCGTCTAAGGATCGGATCGTTCCGAGGATTGTTCTGAGGATCGGATCGTTCTGAGGATCGGTCTAAGGATCGGATCGTTCCGAGGATTGTTCTGAGGATCGGATCGTTCTGAGGATCGGTCTAAGGATCGGATCGTTCCGAGGATTGTTCTAATGATCGGTCAAAGGATCGGATCGTTCTGAGGATCGGTCTAAGGATCGGATCGTTCCAAGGATTTTTCTGAGGATCGGATCGTTCTGAGGATTGTTCTAATGATCGGTCTAAGGATCGGATCGTTCTGAGGATCGGTCTAAGGATCGGATCGTTCCGAGGATTGTTCTAATGATCGGTCAAAGGATCGGATCGTTCTGAGGATCGTTCCGAGGTTCGGATCGTTCAGAGAAAAGGAATCCCAGAGCTCACGAGGCCATTCCAGCTCAGAGGTGGGAAAACGTTCTAAAGAGATGGAAGCTACATCATCCTGATATATGAAATGGGTCAGGCACCAGCTCGCTACCTGTTCTTGCACAACCGCAATGTTCAGAAACCTTACAACAATGATTTATTCATAGATTGATCGATTTTAAGCCAACATGGATCTTCGTCATCACATTGTGATTTCAGATCACGGGCAGTCCTGGAACGACTGGGAGAAACCACGGACTGCGCTGGTAGAAAGAAATCGGTGTTCACAGAGCATAAGACGCATCCCACACAATAAATCCCAAAATATTATGTGATAAACTGGAGCGTTGTGGATGGGGGGCGGGGCTTCACACTGGATGAAAGGTATTTAAGCAACAGGCAACAATTTGTGAAAATTCGCAACTTCCAGTCATCATGCTTGGATCTTGATTGTGGCGCCCCCCAGGGGTCGGTACCGAGACCACAAATCTTTATTTTAACACATAAATGACACAGGTAGAGGCTCAGAACTAACGAGTTTGTTTAGTTTGCTGGTGACAACCAGAATATTCTGTGCAGGGTGAACTTGCTCATGGTTTTCTGTGTTGAAAGTTGTTTTCTTATCATTGGTCAGTTTGGTATGAATGGTGACGTCTGCAATAATCAGATCAAGAAAAGTCAGCGGTCTGTAATTCCTAAATGTTTCTCCAGTCTGGACGTAAACTCCCTCAGATCAAAGCTATGAGTCCCTCTTCAGGTTTGTATGGATCAGGTGAATGTAGGACTTCCTGCACATGGACCCGGTCTGCTGTTGTGTTTCAGACGGGATGACTGACGCTGATTACATCACTGCGTTCCAACACCTTCTTCTTCCGGTAGCGTACGAGGTACACACACACCACACACACACACATACAGTGTGAGGATGATGGTGATGATGATGATGAGGAGGAGGATGATGATGATAATGAGGAGGAGGATGATAAGGGTAATGATGAGGATGATGGTGGTGATGATGAGGATGAGGATGATGATAATGAGGACGATAACAGGGATGATGATGAGGATTATGATAATTAAGAGAAGGAGGATAATGATGATGAGGAGGATGATGATGATGGCGATGATAATGAGGATGATGGCGATGATGATGATAATAATGAGAACGATGATGAGGATTATGACAATTAAGAGGAGGATGATGATGATGGATGATGGCAATGATAAATGAGGATGATGGTGATGAGGATGATGACGAGGATGATAATGAGGATAACAAGGATGATGATGATTATGATAAAGACGATGATGATGAGGGCGATGATGATTATGATAATGAGGAGGAGGATGTGAGGATGGCAATGATAATGAGGATGATGGCGAGGATGATGATAATGAGGATGATGACAAGGAGGATGATAATTAG